>NW_028301540.1:17657500-17762500 GCF_042242905.1 Orbicella faveolata
GGCAGAAATTCACGAAAAACGGTTATCGCACCGAAAGCTTGGATTTCACTTCGCGATAATCCGAAATTTTACACTTTTCAGCTTCTTGCTAAACAGTCGTTTACATCGCTGTGCAACGTTCTCAACTTGAAATGTATACATTGATTCTTCCTTAATCAAGAGATAGTGATTGTTTTTATTTCTTGTGTTTTCTGGCCGAACTGAGCCCCGATTAAGTAGACATACTTTTCTAATTAAAACAAAACTCAAAAGTTATGCAAATTCAGTGAGGAAAAACGTTGACCGGTAGTGCTTCAAATTGTCTGATATTCTAGCAGAAGACAGTTTAGCCAATGAATTGTAGGCCTACAGTTTCATTTTTGTGGGATCTACTAGCAATTTTGCATGAACGCCGACCAAAAATCGAGAAAATTGCAATTCAGCCCCTTTGAAATTTGCAATGTAACGCAATACGCTAAAATAGGTAAGACCATTTTTGTTGGCTTGAGACAGGACAATCAAAGCCTATGAAGGTCTTTTACATTTGAAAAGCTTTAAAAGTAGTATTTAACTTACAAAAAAAATCGCCGACAAGAGTTTAAAAAAAAAGCGAAAAAGAAACACCAAACTTTTAAATCGCACTCTCCATCTTCTCGCTGCCCAGTGTCACGCTCGAGTGATTTTTCAAGGGAAACAAATTTGAAACCATTTTTTCACCGTTCAAAATGAGTCAAATTTTAATAACAAGATCTTTGTTGTTGATGTGCGAAATCATGCATTAACAAGAGAAGATTGCCCAGTTAACCTGCCGAACGAAGTAAAAAAGGTCCCAATAGTATATACATATTGGAACGATGTTAGGGATTACAAGCTTTATGCCGTCGCCAGCAAGTAGGAGGCTATCTATTCCCACGAAAGTGGAATACGGTGGAATTTGTGCCGGCACGCAGTTACGGTCATACCGCTCATACAGTGTAACAAGAATATCAAAAGCCACTAAAAGTCCTTCAGATTTTATCGCATTGAGACATACATGAAGAATATTTTTGGCGAATGTGTGCGTTTCGAGAAACCGAGAAACTTCTTGGAATCGACAATCTCATTGATTAGGTCAGGAGCCCATGACCGGCTCCTGATTAGGTACAAGTCCAGAAGTTGATTCATGTCACTCAAGGATCTGTGGAAATTGCACACACGGCAAATGGAAATTTATTTAAGTCCGTGAATTTACTAGAAGATTCAGAACAGTTCTTCCCTGTGGGCTCAGAGAACCAGAAACTCTCCTCAATGATAACAACACATATTCCTCCTTGACTTGCAGCTACTGGCTTGTACTTTAAAATCAGTCTGACCTGATAAAAAGCAACACGCCAGTCCTTGTGCTAAAAGTTTTCATCATTGAAGGAAGTCGAGGTAAGCAAATACTTTAGGAATAATAAATAAATAATTTCCGTAGTTTTAACGGTCACACCCTCAATGACTATCCAGAAGTAAGGTAGTCCTGTTCTGGCCCTCTCCTTGTCACGCAACGTCGGGAGGGAGGGTTCCTCTCTCTCGGCTCTCTCCCGACGTTTCGTGACAGAGAAAGGGCCAGAACTGGACTAGAAGCAAGGAAAAAAAATTGACGCGCGCAAGAATGTCACCAATGTTGCACACACGCAATTTGCTTAATTACGTTTGGCCACCTTGTTGCAACATCCAACATCTTACAGGATACTTGTGTTTTCGAATTATTTCTTGTTAATTTATTTGAACTGAAAAGCTTGTTAAACCAGGGTCGAAGAAAGGCTCGTCAACTGAATGAGGCAGTAGTTGGTGGTATAAAACGATCCACAAGACTACATGATAAAGCATGATAAAGAGTAGGTAGCACTAATTTTTTCAGAAGTGTAAACCACAACGTAGGTTAAAGATATACCGACATGTCATTGGCTACAAAAATGCTTCATGTTTCAGTGCTAAATAGCAATGAAAACCAACCGTGGCGTGACAAATTTGGTTTGTGAACAAGGCAATTTTTATCAGGAGTTTTCTCTCATCCCCACCCCAGCGTTATCAATGCAATTCAACTCTTTTCTCTTCCTTTCTCGCCCTGCAAGTTGATCATGAAACTGATACTGACGTCTCTTTTTCCACCCCGATCAATGAGCTGAATGCAAAGGTAGGCTTTTTGTACTGGACGAAGCTGCAAAGGAAAGCAAACTGATAACTGAATATCGCATAATTTGAAAAAGCGATTGAAGGTTGAGTTCTGGAGAAAGCTCCATCATCTTCTACAGATTTGACGAATCTTCCAAGTCCGTCACGTACTCGCTACATAGTAGCACCGTGGATTGCAGTGTAAAGCTCTAGTACGCGTTGTTATTTGAGAAAGCTGAACAGTGCGTTTTAGCCGTCCCGAATATCCTTGCTCCTGCAGATTCGAATTGCTTCTGGGAGGAGTTATCTAAACGCAAAGGGAATCTAAGAGCAACGGGTGGGCAAATACTTTGAACGCTTCAAACACTCCGTCACTTATCCCGAAGCTACATAAATTACTTGACCTTCGCCACAGATTGTCATTTCCAAGATTGTAGCGTCGGCCAAGTGTATCATGCGTGACACAAAACAGGGAGAGTTAGGGAGCGATTAAGTTTGGTTCTATTCGTGTTTTTTAGCTATTACAGGCAATTTCTAAGTGAAATATTATTTCTAAAGCGTTTCAAACGTTAAAGACATTAATAGGCTTTGATTGTCTTGTCTCAAGCCAACAAAAGATTTTTACCTATTCTAGCGTGTTGCGTTACATTGCAAATTTCAAAGGGGCTGAATTGCGATTTTCTCGATTTTTGATCGGCGTTCATGCAAAATTGCTGGTAGATCCCACAAAAATGAATCCGTAAGCCTAAAATTCATCGACTGAACTGTCTTCTGCTAGAATATCAGACGATTTGAAGCACTACCGGTCAGCTTTTTTCCTCACTGAATTTGCATAACTTTTGAGTTTTGATTAATTAGATGAGTATGTCTACTTAATCGGGGCTCAGTTCGGCCAGAAAACACAAGAAATAAAAATAATCACTATCTTGTGATTAAGGAAGAATCAATGTATACATTTAAAGTTGAGAACGTTGCACAGCGATGTAAACGACTGTGTAGCAAAAAGCTGAAAAGTGTAAAATTTCGGATTACCGCGAAGTGAAATCTAAGCTTTCGGTGCGATAACCGTTTTTCGTGAATTTCTGCCGTTATATTGGATATTTCAAAAAACTAACTTGATTTCCTTCAGTTACTTACCTAGGCCTTCAAACTGGCAAATTATGAGCAAAATCGATTTTTCGACCGTGCCCACGATTTCTTTGATTTTTAGTGGCAATTACTCTTAACACCTTTGCAAAGCAAGTTGGCCTCAACATCAGTAGCAAGAAGACCGAAATTATGGCACTGAATACTACCAACAAACGACCAGTCCAGATTGATAATGAAGAACTTCTTTACAAAGACAGATTTACCTAACTCGGCCGCATCATCAGTAGAGATGGAGGAACTGAGCTGGACATCTAAAGCCGTCTCAACAAGGTCAGAAACTCGCTCAACATGATGAATAAGGTATGGTGCTCCTCCACTTACAGTACTCGTACCAAGCTGAAACTCTATCACAGCTGTGTCCTCATAACTCTCCCGTATGGTTCAGAATGTTGGCACTTCACAGAGAAGGATTTATCAAAACTCTCCACATTTCACACCAAGAGTCTTCGGCGTATCCTACGCATCTTCTGGCCTAATATGATCTCAAATAAAGATCTCTTTGAACGATGTAGAACTGAGCCAATGGCTACCATCCTGATGAGGAGACACTGGAGGTGGATTGGCCATGCCACCCGTCAAGAAGCTTCCTTTGCGAAAACTGCTTTACATTGGACGCCAGAAGGGAAACGCAATAGGGGTCGCCCCAAGATCACGTGGCGACGGACA
The DNA here is from genome assembly GCF_042242905.1 of Orbicella faveolata. Taxonomy (NCBI): domain Eukaryota; kingdom Metazoa; phylum Cnidaria; class Anthozoa; order Scleractinia; family Merulinidae; genus Orbicella; species Orbicella faveolata. The sequence goes on from NW_028301540.1 coordinate 17,661,434, forward strand.
GTGGAGAAAGAAATCAAAGAGATGGGGAAGACCTGGGGAGGCATCAAGCTTATGGCAAGGGACCGGCAGATGTGGAGGGAGTACGTTGCTGCCCTACATGCCACCTAGGCGTAAGGGGCATGAGTGAGTGAGTGAGATAGCTACGCCGAGTTGGCTATAATCATCTCTTAAAATTCATCAAATTTTTCACTCGCAGGCGATTGGTCTAAACGCGTCACGTGACTGAATATTACCAAAACCGGGGGAATATCCGAGTGATATTCCCCAGTTTTTAAAACCGCGCGTGTTGCGAAAAATATTTGAAGAATAATAAACACAATAGCCCCCATTTTGTGCGAAAATATGCTCGGATATTTGTCCTTGGACGTTATCTGTTTCTCAAAGCTCACAGTTTTCCTTGAGCTTCGCCCTCGGAAAACTGTTCGCTTCTCGGAACAGATGACGTCCGCAGACAAATAATTAAAATTAATGCGGATATATTATAAGTTCAATGAAGATAATTGGCAGATGTTTTATTCTCGATTAGTTTAATTTGATTTTGATGAAAGGTTGTTAATGACTATTTTGTATCCTCACACTGTTACTCAGAGTAGGACTAATGCTTGTTCGTGTGCTTCTCTGAGGTCCCTCTCGCCATCCTCGAGCTCTAGCTCTGATTATTGCCAAGGATTATTCAGCCGGGATGATCGAGCGTCAAATGTTTCCTACAGAAAATTCACGAATAGCAAATATATTACTCAGCGAACTATTAAAAACTCACTTTCCTCCTATAATCACAGACTTTTGGACGCATCTTCAAGTTTGTAGCTGGCCTCCCGACCCAGGCTATGGTTGGCCCGGCCCAAAGACAACATTTTACGAAACAACCGACAACTGAAATGGAAAAGCATGGTAAACTAGGAAAGCCACAGTTAAACAGCCTTACTCTTCAGTTCTTCCACGGGGTTAAGAAGAATACTTAAATATACTGATAAATATCGCCAAATTAAGGAAACTATTCCACTGTTTGCGAACAATTGAAACCATGTCTTCAGAACAATAACAGTTATTGCTTTTAAAAAGAATCAATCAGGGTAAACTACTTTGAAAGTGAAGAATGATCATCGCAGTTAATTTTCCAATTTAAGCAATTGGAAAGAAGAAGCCTGAAAAAAAATCTGGGCTTCAACGGGATTCGAACCCGTGACCTCCGCGATACCGGTGCGATGCTCTACCAACTGAGCTATGAAGCCACACATTGGGAGCGAGGTCAATTAGTTGAGTTCATATCTTCCCGTGAGGAGTGAAATGATGTGAAGTTTATATGAAATAGTTCATATCTGAACTGCGGTTGTAGATGAAAGTGAAGAATGATCATCGCAGTTAATTTTCCAATTTAAGCAATTGGAAAGAAGAAGCCTGAAAAAAAAAAATCAGGGCCTCAACGGGATTCGAACCCGTGACCTCCGCGATACCGGTGCGATGCTCTACCAACTGAGCTATGAAGCCACACATTGGGAGCGAGGTCAATGTGTGGCTTCATAGCCCAGTTGGTAGAGCATCGCACCGGTATCGCGGAGGTCACGGGTTCGAATCCCGTTGAAGCCCTGATTTTTTTTCAGGGTTCTTCTTTCCAATTGCTTAAATTGGAAAATTAACTGCGATGATCATTCTTCACTTTCATCTACAACCGCAGTTCATATATGAACTATTTCATATAAACTTCACATCGTAAACTACTTTGTACCTTAATTACTTGCCCGAAGCATGCTAAAATAAGAGCATATTTCAACCAAAAGGAATGAATAAAATAAACTTGTTTCAAAGTCTTTACCTCAACCCTATGCCTCCTTCTTCCTTCTGGGGGTTTGTTGTACCGCGGCGGAGAAGCCGCTCTGACATTACCAGAGATTTTCTGTTTCGCCTCTCTTCTCCCTTCAGGAATTTTGCGAAAAGAAGCATCACTTGGCACAACAGATCCAGAAAGAACCAATGTTACAGCGATTAGAAATATGACACATGGGTGTGTACAGTCCATGGCTGAGTCGGGGTGAGTCACTGCTCTACTGTGCTTTTACATCTCCTTTTTAAGGTTCTCGATGTATATTATAATTATTTTTGGTGACATAAAAGTACATTTCATGTGCAGTTTCAGCTGTTTTCAATTTGAAAAGTTTACCAAACATGGTGAGATCAATATCAACTAATTAGGAATGCCGTCTATTAATTAGGAAAAAGCATTATCATTGTGCACAAGTTAATTGCAGCTGGAATATACTAATTATTAAGTCATTTCACCGAACATCTGTTGGCTTTGTTACTATTTTCGAAAAAATAAAAAGGACAATTCGCCCATAAAAGGTCATTTATTTAACAATCGCAGAGCTGTCAATTTTTAGGAATTTCTTTTGGAAAAGTGGATTAAAATAACCCAAAGGACACTTAAAACCCTTAAACTGGAATAAATCACCATTTTTCGTACAACTCTACATTTTCGGCATGCAAATATTTGCTGATAGTCTTTCTCACGACCTCTTGAGCTTCTCTCTAGTCACCACTTTTTTTCTCTCATTTTCTACCAAAGAAGTTCGTAACTGACCGGTGAAGGAATCGCATATTCGAACCCGGATTTTACAAGACTTCAGTAATGTCTTTTGCGTGACTCTGACATAATTTCTCGACACTTGATGTAGTAGATAAATTAGGCTGAGTGGGCTGCCGGCTAATTATAGGAAAAGCCATTTTTTCTAATTACTGAGGCCCGCCTCGGCGGCGTAATTTACCTGGATTTGCATTGCGTGTTTCAGAAAGGTAGAACTGTAAGGATAAAACTCGATTCAGTTCAGGGAAACAGTCTAATGAAGCGAAATACCGGAATTATGTCCAAATATCAGTGAACTTTAAAATGCTACAAGTTAGGTTATTGTCTAGGTACCGGCCTCCAAAGGAAAAAAAATTTATCCTGCGTTAATAGACTAAATGGAACCGAGAATTAACGCCAAAAGAAACTTATAGTTAATCTTTATTTAAACTGAAGTAATGGGCAAATGTAGTCTCTCTCTTCCTGTGTAAATTAAAAGCAGTACGGTTATTAATTGTTCCTTGGCCCCATGTGTCGCATAGGATGTGACAATAGCAGAATGGTGTAGAAATTTCCCACCACCTTTTGTACTTCTTGTGCACTCGTTTTTGAAAAACAACACATCCGCTCGAACGGTTAGAGCTGTTCGTGAAACACTGATACTTGTTCGAGCTCGAAATCTTCAGGCCGGCGAGGTTTATTAGACGAAGAATCTAAATGATACACGTCCATGTTTATATATATGATTTATAGCCCGCGAACACAAGAGGACCGATAAAAGCTTCTGCGTTACGAAATTTGTTCCTTACAGGAACATTTTGTCTTCCATTCGATTATTTAGACTTTGAAACCAGCATTAACATACAACTTACATCAGTACAATCACGGATGTTACTCGCATGCAAATTTTGTCAAGGCTTGGAGGGTATAACCATTTCTTAAATAATGTGGCCGCTTGGGGAAAGGATTTTAGACAAAATTTTGGCAGTTACTCAAAGTTTGGCCCGGAATTTGGGCTACTGTGAGATCTTATAAGAAAACGCCAGGCGTCGCATAAAGCAGAACCAAGTTCTGTTTTTTCCGATTATTTTCTCTTGGTACTGAATGATTACTGAAAAGGAAAGTTTCACTCTGAAAACGCATCAAATGTTTTCCGTCAATATTACGTCGGAGAAATTTGAAAGAACGTAACAATCATCGGTCATTTTGGATTTATAGGAAAACTCGGGCAGCGTAATCACATCACTATCGTGACGTCGTCGTTTTCGAAAAACTCCGTTTTCGTGAAGACATTAGGGAATTTACGAAACCACGACGGCAACGGCAATGGGAACGTCACTGAACAACAGAATTAATGAGCAGTACAATGGCTGTGCAGGTGCGTTATAATTCTTGGTACATTTCTTTGCCGTCCTCTGTAAAACAACAACGTGAAATGACCAAATTTTGCGTTGTCTGGAGAACGTGAACCACGACGGCTAGTTTTTTAAATTTTTATTTCAAATTTATCGCTGTGTTCCTGATTTAGTTCTGCGGTAGTTTTGACAGTGATAAACAAAGTAAATGACTTAAGAGTATCGCGAGATTCGTAGGTAAAATATAACTTCATTTTTTAAACGACGTTGTCCTCGGCGTGGGCGTCGTGGTTTCGTAAACTCCCTAATTAGGAAACTTAAAGCCACGATGACGACGGCAACGAGAACGTCACCAAACAAAAAGTTTAATGAACAGAGTAATAGCTGTAAACGAGCGTTATAAATCTTTGTACATTTCTTTGCCGTCCTCTGCAAAACAAGAACGTGAAATGACCAAGTTCTGCGCCGTCTACGGAACGTGGACGACGACGGCTGATTTTTCGAATTTCCATTTGGAACTGAACGCCGTCGTTACATATTTAGCTTAAGCACGTTTTTAGAGCCATTGGCGTACCTAACAGATCTAGACAATCGCGAATTTCGTTTGTAAAATGTAAATTCATTTTTTACTAGGCGTCGTCGTCGTCGTTGCTTAAACTCCCTAGTGAATACAGTAGGCCTAACGGTAGAAATAAAGTTGCGTTTTCAAATTTCTCCGGCGAAGAGTGTGAACGTGACCTAATACTAAAATAGAAAGCAGTTTCCGTGTTTCTGTTGTGTTTGGTATATTCGTTTGGTTCTACTGACTAAGGTATTCTTCTTATCATTTTAGCCAGACGAAATTGCTTTCTTTTCTGGTCCAAGTCAGGGTAAAAAAACAGCGACGTATGAGGACGTGAGGGCCGAGTTGGTCAGTTTGCTATAGACAGCTGTTAGTTTAAGTTCCTTTTGGTTCCCGAGGACTGAAGTTTTCAACTAATCCAAATTTCATAAAAGTGAAAGTTAAATGCCATTTCTTCGTTAAACGGGATAGCCAATAACAATTTGCCATCATAATTTATTGACTATACATGCGCGATTACATAATGTGGGCAGCTGAAGATCAACTTCGACTTTTGAATACATGTAGCAAAATAATATTTATCTAAATAGGCAATGTGATTTCCTTAAAAAGAATTCATATTAAAGAAACGATTCTGTGGCATATTAATCGGCACAGAATAACAGACGAAATTTATAACTCAGAACAACATCAGTTTACCATTCCAAATATACGAACTACCAAAACTAATAAACGTTTTAATTTTATCTGACACCTCTTTGACAAATTTGATTGCTGAAAATAAAGAAGCCTTGTTATATGGTACTCTGTGATTGTAGATTATCTGGGCTGTTCTCAGCAATTTTGAGATCACGCAAAATATTTGTCTTTTTCTAACGTTAACCGCCCGATACCTTTTTTCAAGAAAGAAAAGGCACCTTACAAATGGAATTAAATTTCACTTTTCGGGAACAAAGACCGCAATAAAAATAATATTCACACAGAGTGTGAATTTTAATATAGTTGGAATGAGTTGTTTGCCTTAAATGTTTGCTGTTCGAAGATTCAGACCCTTAAGGTGACAATTTAGCTATAAAATACTCCAATGTTAACAAGGGAATGAGCTTATCTGCTGAAGCATCTGTTGGTTTCGCTGCCATCTAAGTCATTAAATTGGTAGTTGTTATACTAAACAGGATCACTGCAATGCAGCCAAACGCTTCTGAGAGATATTCCAGGTATACAGGACTCATAGCCTTTAGCGCGGGCTTCATGTCGTAAATTACATCTCATGCATGGGGAAAAATTCAAACATCGACCAAGAAGACTGACAGCAGGTTCAGTCAAGGAAATATTTTATCTTCAAGTTTGTTTGAGGATTTTCTTTAATTTGATGGTGAATGATCACGAATGATAATTCTGCCAACTCTATTAACTATGGTCAGATTGATGAACCAAATATCTGTTACGAGAACACCAAGCCAGAGTATATGGCACAGACGTTTTTCTTATTATACATAACCGTAGCTACCGTGCTTGGAAATACTGCCATATGCTGTTCAATTTACCACAATCAACGTCTTCATCGTTTCTCAAACTATCTCGTCGTGTCGCTGGCTTTATCGGATTTAATGGTTGCGTTCTTCCCGCTTCCGATGCGAATCCGTCAAAGTTTACACAATACAAACTGGTGTTTGAATGAAAGCACTAGCGCATTGTGGATCTGGACAGACTTAGCATGCCGCTGCACTTGTTTTGGAAACATGGCACTGGTATCAGTTGACCGGTTTGTAGCAACAAGATATCCATTGAAATATCATTGAATTGTAGCCCAGCGAGGAGGCCAGTTGATGCTTATGTACATCTGGTTTCATGGCGCCGTTATAGCTTCACTTGGACTTAATAACTGGACAAGTTCAACCATTCCAGCTTTTGCTATCGACAATCCTTTAGGATGCCGCAAGACCCCCGATCCAACCTATTACACATTTGCGACATACATACATACATACATACATACATACATACATACATACATACATACATACATACATACATACATACATACATACATACATACATACATACATACATACATATACTTTATTTAACCTCGAATTTACAGAGTAGCTTGTCAGCTAATATCTTCGAGAGAAATAAATATTAGAAAGAAAAAGTAAATAGATAAAATAAAATAAAATGAAATACAATTATAATTCTATATCATTTATATCATTTATACACTTCTTTCCTTTATTCATCATTGGAGCATCATATTCTTATGTTTTTGCCATCTCCTGGAAACATTGGAAATCTTCAAACCGCAGGACGTTACCAGAGTCTCCATCTCTTGCTCAAGGAGACATTGCCAGCAAACGCTTTACCTTGACTCGGGAAATCAGAGCTGCTAAAACATTGGCCATTGTTATCAGCGCTTTGATGTGCTGTTGGCTTCCATTCTTTGTTATTCTGATGGCTTTATTTTGGTGTTCCACTTGTTTCACTTGAATAATACCATTCGTAAACATAACATTTATTCACATTCTTCCTAACATTAGTGGTGCCCTTAATCCTTTTATTTTCTTTATCTTTAGTCGCCGGCTGCGGAAAGCTTTCTGTAAATTTTGCGCTCATGCGAAGAAGAGAATAGTGTGTTTAACTGAGGCTTTCTGTCAATAGGGTGGGTTTTCATACGCGCGGAAGTGCGGGACACTCAAAGTGGATTCAGGTGTATTCCGGTAAGAATTTGCAGTGTTCTGGGGTGAAGGAAACAGTTACATCACTTTTTATGGGTTCAAGTGACATCCCTTTCAAATTTGAGGCAAAAAGTGGCCTTAAAGTTAGAGGAAGGGTAATATGTCTACGATAGGACGTTAGTAATGTGTGAGTGAATTTGAGAGTGATTGCTATACTCTTTTATCATTATTATTATTATTATTACTATTATTATTATTATCGCGATCAATAACGGTCTTCACAAAACTGATTGATGGTCAAATGTTACGTTGTTCAGTCGCTTTAATGAAGAAACCGCTCTTCAAACCTTCGCCAATAATTTAACAGAACCAAGGGTACTGACTGGCAAACAGCCATTATAGCAAATTTTGACAAAAACGTACGTTTCTCAGTTTTATTTCTCGTTGCTTTTCCAGCCACAGTTAGGCGTCCTCAGTTATGTGAACTGAGCAGACCGATACAACTATCCGGAATCCTTCACTTTGCTTTTTAAATTCCTCTGGGGTTTGAAGGAAATACATTCTGGCAGTTGTGCAGCCAAATAAGGACATCGTGAAAGTCAGTGGTTTATTGGGGTATACAATAATTAAATCACTTTTAGTGAAGAGACTCAGATACATCATCACTCTCATTGGTTAAACAGTTGATTACACAGCTCTTTCAAACTTCATTGGAAAACCACTGCTACTGATTCGCGGCACATCACTATGATCCCATACTAACTACCATGAAAAAGATATATATTACAAGAGCTCAGCAAAGACGAACTGTGTAAACAATGTGCCATTTATAACAATGGACAATACCGTGTTTTGGTTTATATATTTTGCAGTTTCTGAGCTTAAAACAGTATTGAAAGGTATTCAGGCAAAGATCTGCTTTCGTAAGAATAGCATGGTCAAATAAAGTCTCTTGAGTCTGAAAAATACAACCAAAGTCCATTTGTGTTGCCAGACTGAGTCGACCAAACGCTATGTACATGTTAGTGTTGAAGGTTGTTCCCTTCAAATGAAATACATCATAATGAACGTCACCAAACTGACACCCAGGCTACCCCACCCAATGCTGATCGCGTGACCAGCATCCCAGAGTGAAAAAGCAGTTGTGTCTTCATGGTGAGACATTGAATTACATCCACTCCACTGACAGCAAGTGAAACAGCGCTTCTCGTGAGCTGCGTGGGGGGAAATGAAAACAAGGAAGCTTAGGATTTGAATAGAATAGAAAACACACTAGAAAGGTATTCAAAAGTTCTATAACTAGTAGTAATCGTAGATTAACGAGTGCGTTCGAGTATTGGTGGGTTTGGTATGTTATAAAAGCAAAAATTCTAGAAATAGCATTTTGTGCCTGAGCTGTTAGGTAGGCCTGAATTTGGCCTCCCTCCAGCAGGAGCGAAAACAAATGAATTGATCGCAAAGCACGTCCATACGGGAGGGTTTGTCCTCGTTTATACATGTATTACGTAATATTAGTTACGACCGGTCAGTAGAAAACGCGGACTGCAGTTGAAAGACCGCATTTAGTCCGCAATCCGCCTTTTATACCTGAGTCCGTGTTTTATACCCAGTCCGTAATGCTTAAATAAATAAATAAATAAATAAACATTTATATAGCGCCATTTTCCACTAATTGTCCATGGCGCTTTACAATACTTTAAAATTAAAATCCTAGTTTAAAATCCTAAAATTAAAATCCTAATCCTTTAAAAACCTAAAATCCTAAATCCTAAAAGTTAAAATCCTAAGAATTAAATACGCTATATAATACAATTAGGCTACAAATAAAAAGTAAAAACTACAAATCAAACGCACGCTTAAAAAGATAAGTCTTAAGGTTAGCCTTAAAAACTGCCTCTGATGATGAAAGTCTGATCTGGAAGGTTAATTTGTTCCAGAGCCTTGGTGCCGCCACGGAAAAAACCCTTTCACCATACGTTTTAAGATTTGCTCTAGGCTCATCAAGCAACCTGTTGTTTGAAAATCGACCAGAAATGCGACCAGAAATGTTAAATCGCAGTAGGTCTTTAATTGAATCAGGGGCCAGTCCATTCAGAGCTTTGTAAGTTAACAACAATATTTAGCTTAGTCCCCATTTTATACCTAAGTCCATCTTTTTTACCCAGTCTGCAGTCTGCAGTCCGCAGTCCGCAGTCCGCAGTCCGCAGTCCGCAGTCCGCAGTCCGCAGTCCGCAGTCCGCAGTCCGCAGTCCGCAGTCCGCAGTCCGCAGTCCGCAGTCCGCAGTCCGCAGTCCGCAGTCCGCAGTCCGCAGTCCGCAGTCCGCAGTCCGCAGTCCGCAGTCCGCAGTCCGCAGTCCGCAGTCCGCAGTCCGCAGTCCGCAGTCCGCAGTCCGCAGTCCGCAGTCCGCAGTCCGCAGTCCGCAGTCCGCAGTCCGCAGTCCGCAGTCCGCAGTCCGCAGTCCGCAGTCCGCAGTCCGCAGTCCGCAGTCCGCAGTCCGCAGTCCGCAGTCCGCAGTCCGCAGTCCGCAGTCCGCAGTCCGCAGTCCGCAGTCCGCAGTCCGCAGTCCGCGGTCTGCGGTCTGCAGTCTGCAGTCTGCAGTCAGCAGTCCGCAGTCCCGCAGTCGGTATTTTATAGTGGCCGTGTAAATCGACACAAACGATGCCTGTTCCGTCGGTATGCGAGACGACGTACTTTTATTACCAAAGCTAGGACAATTATTCTGTTTACGAACACGACTTTGAATCGCTCGGCTTTGGGGGAACAGCTGCAGGGCATTTTCACTTCCGAAACAATGAAAGGGAGGACATGTGAGTGTACCAAAGCAATCCAGTGGGAGTTGAACTCTTTTCCCATGTAAACACTTTCGTTGGGTTTATGTTACATAATTTCCGCACAGAAATCTAGGCCAGCGAAGTGAAACTACACATTTCCCCCTTTGATTTATTCAGCAGAAAGCAGCGTTGGTTTTGGTCGAATAAAAAAGAGAAGAGGGTACACAACACGCAGCCAAACTACAGCTTTCTGTTCGTACGAAAAGTAGCACACATTTCGTTAAGACATGTCTGCAAGGTTTTTAAATGCCATTAACACTGACTTCGAACTTTAAATAAACAACTTATCCGCTACAGTCCACAATAAGCTGCTTCGACACTCGAAAGTCCGCAATACTGCACAACACTCGAAAGAAAGCACATGGACGAACACGGAGATGGCGTTATTCGCCCTGAAGAATTTTTTTGGGTGGTGGCCAAATTGGTGTCCACAGAAAGATACATACAGAAAACTCGAATATCTCCGCATTACCAGATTAGAACTGCGTTAATTCTCTCGAACACAAATAGTTTCTCTCCTTATAAAATTAAGCAAACAAACAAATAATCAAGTCCGTTTTTCAGGTGGCTCAACACAGTTTCTAACACTTAGATGTTGATGGGTCGTTGTAACCACTCTTTATCACTTGATGCTACCATCATGGTTTCAAAAATTTGCCCAATCATTGGTGAACACGTTGTTCTCATTTTCGTGACACAATAGGTTACCATAACAACAGTAACAGGAAATTTTCGAAAATTTAAGGTGGCTCTGAACCCTACCTAGAATTTTTTTTAAACTTTGTTAAAAGTTGCAACTTGTCATGCTTATCAAAAGTTGATAATATAAAACAATTTCACCTTGCCGTTTTTGAATTATAGGCCCCTTAAGCTGTAATTAAGGGCGTTTTTAGGAGGTCATATTGTTGCTATGGTAGCCTATTGCGTCATGAAAATGATAACAACGTGTTAACCAATGACCGGGCAGTTTTTTGAAACCATGATTGTAGCATCAAGTAATAAAGAGTGACTTGACTTATCGTCTGCCTTCGACACCATAGACCATAGTGTCCTTATGGATAGGTTATACACCCGGTTTGGTCTGAGAGGTACTGCCCTGGCTTGGATCAAATCGTATCTGACAAATCGCTCGCAGGCGGTTGTTATCAAAGATGTTCACTCTTTTTCGGCTAAGTTAATCTGCGGTGTTCCTCAGGGTTCGGTGCTGGGCCCGCTGCTGTTCTCCCTCTACGTCACGCCCATTGAAGATAAGATCATCGCCCATGGCCTCCAGTCCATGATATTTGCGGACGACACGCAAATGTACTTGGTTATGCAACGATCTGAACAATCATCTTGTTTGAGTAAGCTAGAGCTTTGTGCACAGGATATCTTATCTTGGATGGCAGATAATAAATTATTATGCAACTCATCAAAAACTGAAATTTTGCATTTTTTCATCTCGTTATCTTCAGCGTCAACCTATAGCCGCGGTGAATATTGCTGGTTCTGAGATCAAGACAAGCGTGAATGCCCGGGATCTTGGGTCACTCTCGACCAGTGCTTAACGATGTCCACGCATGTAAGCAATCTTTGCAAATCTGCTTCATTTGCTCTAAAGCGTATTGGAAATATTCGTCAGTATCTTGACCAACCAAGTACAGAAAAATTCGTTCACGCTTTTGTGTCCTCTAAACTGGACTACTGTAACAGTCTCTTGTATGGTCTCCCTGACAAGGAAATCTCGAAAATTCAACGTGTTCAGAACTCGGCCGCCCGGCTGGTTACAAAAACAAGGAGAGCGGATCACATCACGCCAATCCTCCGCAAACTTCACTGGCTGCCCGTGCGCAAGCGTTTCATTTTTAAGATTTTACTTTTTACTTACAAAATTTTAAACGGTTTAGCACCCTGTTACTTGGCGGAACTTATTAATCTTCGTCAACCGATAAGGTGTCTTCGTTCAAATAATGATCACCTGCGACTGCACATACCGGTGTTTAGGACAAAGACCTACGGGGGACGCGCTTTTTCATCTTGTGCGCCAACACTGTGGAATAGCCTCCCACTTGATGTGAGAAGTGCCCCATCAGTGGATACGTTTAAAACTAAGCTTAAAACGTTTTTGTTTAATAATGATCTTTAGTATTTCTATAATGAATTTTAGTATCTTATGATGAATTTTAGTATTTAATGAATTTTAGTATTTTATCATCCATTGTAATTTAATATGTTTTCCTTATATTGGTTTCGTTATCGTTTTTCTCATTTTTATTCTGTAAGAGCATTGAGATTTTTTAATGTAATGCGTTAGAAATAAATTATTATTAATTATTAATTATTATTATTAAAGAGTGGTTATAACGACCCATCAAAATCTAAGTCCTGGAAACTGTTTTGAGCCACCTTGAGGGCCGATTAACTGATCTTTTCGAGCCATTGCTAAGGGGAATTTATTCTCATATAACCCCATCATTTTTAGTTAGTTCAGAGTTATTTCATATGTTTTAACTTTTTCATGATCAGGCCACACCCTTGGTCATGTGACTAATCCTGAAAAAATGCAAAGGCTCCCAGGCAAAGTGCTTTATCGGGAATTTTTCATTGACTTAATATTTTAAATTTAATCATCATTACGCTAGGCATAGATTTTGTTTCATTTCTAAAAGGTCAGATTTTGAGAGAATTTCAAAATATTGAAAAATTCGTAATTTTCTGAAAAAAGCATGATTTCGAAAAAGGAATGCATAGCTATGTTTCCAACGTCGGCTTTAATCGAAACTCGTCGAAAAAGGCTGGATTTAATGAAAAACTACGTTTCCTTTAAAGAAACCAGTAGTGCGCCCGATGTATATTGAAAGTTACCCTATCAGCAAGTGCGCAATTTTCACTACCAGCGCACTTCGGTAAGATCAAACAAAGCGACACGGAGGTAGTATTTCTCTTTCTTTTGTTCTTGTTTTTCTGTTTATCTCTTATTTTGTCTTTGCTTGTACTTTTTTTCCTTTGCATTTGTGGAACACAACGAGAGAACATCTAAAATGTAAGCGAATTTGCTAGTTATGCTCAGGCTGACGTAAGTAACCAGAAAGTGAATTTTCACCTCCTTAGCAACGCGCGCGAGCGCGCGTACGAATCGTGATAGACTATTATTAATTGTTACACGTTCAACTGAGTTCGTTCTTTAGTATGAGAGACAGTCAACAAGACGTACGGAGCAGGCGGGACTTCCAGCCAAACCAGAAGGCTAAACTAGGCTGGATAGGAAGAAAATGAACTTCCAATCTTCTTGTCTCAGTCCTTCTCTGTCTGCAGATTAGTCTGAGATAAACGAAATGCCACACGGATTTGCCTAGATATTGAGCTCTGTCAGTTGAAAAATGGCTCTAGCTCACCAACGAGCACGGGTACCCCAATTATTTTTCCAGTCATTGTAATCAACTAATCATAAGCTTTGCGTGAGAAAAGACTGATTTAATTTCTATTGCTGAAAATTGAATAAATAAGAAAAATAGCAGATACACTGTGGTCTTTTCTATTTTGCAGTCGGTAACCACGTCAAGAAATTTGGTTCAAATTTTTAATCAAGGATTTAGCTTTCCGTCTGAATCAAACTTAAAACGTTTATTTGTGTCCGACACATTGTATTGACTGTAGGTTAATGCGTGTTCTTATGAGTCCGGGCTCACAAAGATGTTACAATTACTGGGAATGCGCTCTTATGATAAGCATTAAAAAATGCCAAAATGGGGCATTTTCAATGCCTCATTGCTCCTTAATGAGCATGGGCACCCCCCTTTTTTATTTCAAAATTGAAGTTATCATATGACAAATATTCAGTGGACAAAGTTTGAACAAAAATCTATTGTCACTTTTATTTCAGAGGAATTACCTTAAGTGTTTCGCGAAATTGAAGTGGAGTTGACCTCGATTGTTCGAATTAGCACTATGGCCAACTTGAAGGCTGAATTTCATGAGCATTTGACTCGTCCAGGCATTAAAAATGACCAGCAGATGAGCATTTGTTTGCTGGAAAGTGACCTGTCTCACGTTAATGTGGTAAGCTTTGATGAGAATGTGTCTTATTCGACGACCTTGATGAACTCATTTGAGCGAAACGAACACTTTTCAATGAACGAAACCAGGACAAACATCTGCACCATTATATAATATTGTAATTTCATTTTTATAATTTAGTAACATCTAAACCTGGGGCCAGCCGAAATATTGTTTTAAATATACGACCTTGTGCCAGCCTTGCAGGAGTCATTGACTAGCTTATTATCGTTTTACTTTTCAAGTTTGGCTGATTAGATCTCCTGTGAGATCCATCGTTCAATCAAGCTGGACCTTCGTTCAGAGCTTTGCAGTTTATAGTACTTACGTTTTTTCTTGTTGAGTAGTCCACGTTCAACCGACATCGAGTTAAGTTTAGATTAAAGTTGTGCTCTCTACACTTGTCTTGTTTATTTTAGTATATTGATCTGAACTCTGAGTGGGATGTGAAACGCACACAAACTTGGAAGAAAATTCCCAAATACTTGATTTTGATAAGCTTAAACGATTTTTACTCTGTCTTGTGTTTACACTTTTGCTTCCTGATTGAAAAGATAACGAAGGGAAAGAAACCCCCTGTAGCTCGTAGGAGCACATGTTTATGGGTGGACCTTTTTTGGATCAACACTGAAAATGCTTGCAGAAGAGGCTACTTATTTTGATATATTTTACGTGCAATATATAGCTATAGAGACAAGCAGTTCCACATTGGAAAAGAAGTGCTGTCTCATAAGAAACTTTACCTTTAGCGTTGAGTGAAATGCAATGAAAAAGGTCTGTAAGCTCGTACGACTTGAATACGTGCAAATTTTCCCGTTGTGTGTGTTTGTGTGTTGGGGGGGGGGGAGGGGGGAGAGTAGTCTATTAATTTTTTTGGCAGCAGTGTCCTGTGTGACTCAAGAACTCTTAGCCTTTACCACTCCATGTTCAGCTGTAATTTTACCACCCTAGCTATTCTGTAATATGTGTGCAACGAAAGCCAACGAAAAAAGCCTACGCTTTCTGAGATAAGTGCGACCTTGCGTGGTACGAACCCCGCTTGTTTTAACAACCTTTAAAAATACACCAATAATTGCAAGTTCGTCAACATGTTTCATCTTAATTACTTACTTAATCACTTAAGGGCCCATTAACCGATCTTTTCGAGCCGTTGCTAGGGAAAATTTATTCTCATATAACCTCGTCATTTTTAGTTCCTCCGGAGTTATTTCATGGGTTTTAACTTTTTCATGATCAGCAACACTAGTGATGACGTCATCAGGCCACGCCCATGGTCATGTGACTAATACTGAAAAGACGCAAAGGCTCCCAGGCAAACTACTTTATCGAAATTCTTTTCATTGATTTAATATTTTAATTTAAATCCTCATTACGCTATGCATAGATTTTGTTTCATTTCTAAAAGATCAGATTTTGAGAGAATTTCAAAATATTAAAAAGTTCGTAATTTTCTGAAAAAAGCCTGATTTTGAAAAAGGAATGCATAGCTATGTTTCTAACGTTGGCTTTAATCAAAATCCGTCAAAAAAGGCTTGATTTAAGGAAAAACCACGTTTCCTTTAGCATTTAAAGAAACCGGAAGTGCGCCCGATATATCTTGGAAGTAACCCTATCAGCGCGTGCGCAATTTACACTACCAGCACACTTCGGTAAGATCAAACAAAGCCACACGGAGTTAGTTTTTCTCTTTCTATTGCTCTTGTTTTTCTGTCTTTCTCTTATTTTGTCTTTGCTTGTACTTTTTTTACTTTGAATTTTGTGAAACACAAAGAAAAACATCTAAAATGTAAGCGAATTTGGAAGTTATTGGAAGTTGTTGAGCTCAGGCTGACGTAAGTAACCGGAAGTGAAATTTCACCTCCTTAGCAACGCGCGCGAGCGCGCGCATAAATCGGTTAATGGGCCCTTAATCCACGAGTTTGACCATAGTCTGCTTTGATTCTTTTTGCAGTGCGTTTCCTAGACGAAAAATTTATGCAGTCGACACATGTCAATTTAGTATTTTGCGCAGTATGTTAAACGTTTTTTATTGCTGCTTTTATGCCTGAGGTGCTTGTCTTTTCTTCACCTAGGATAATTAAGAGAATATGTATCCATCCATAGACTTTTCATGGAGGCCACGCCATTCCTAATTTTTTGCAGTGGAATCAGTTCCGGTCCCGGGAACATTTGCGGCTCGAGGATCATTTGCGGGCCTGTACAGATCGCAATATTAATGACGTAACCCTCCAGTGCCTGTTCTCTTTTCCCCCTCAATTTACTGGTATCCATTTACGCTCCTTTGTGGAAAAATATTTAACAATAATTCCACGAGCGCGCGTTGGATATGAGTTGACTATAATCATCTTCATATCCAACAAGCGCGTGTGGAATAATTGTTTTTATTAAAAACGCCCCAAAATTCTAGAAAACTAGATTGAAATAAAAATAAACACGCCCAAAAAATTCACGCGTACGCTTGCCATATTTGTAGAGCATGATATAACGGCTCATAACCCATGATGGCTAAACCAGTGAAAGCTCTCGAATTGCATTACTCAATGATCCAGTTTCTAATAATAAATTGTGATTGTTAAGTGTCTAGTCCAAGAGCACAACGGTATTGCAAATAGCTCTCAGAAACACAAGGCAATCGCACCATTAATCATGACTATAATAATAATAATGTGTAAAACGTTACCAAACGTGTGTCGTCTTTACACCAAATACATAGAATGTTCTGAGAAATCTAATTCTCATTTCTCAAGGGGGATCTCGCGGATGATTGTTGAATGAAATGTTTCTCTCACTGAGCGCTCGACCTGTAATGACATCACCGTGGTAAATTTATCAGTGCACAGTAGAAACTAGAATGTAAGGCAACTTCTCCCCTATTACTCGTCTTAAGGTTTTTCTCGATTAAGGTGAATGCAGTTTCCATTGTGTTATGTCTACAGTGAATGAAAATAACACTTAAAGAACATGAGATAGATTTCAAGTCAGCGGGTAGATTCCCCAAAAACCAAACTTTCACAACAGGTATTAATCACAAGCGGGTTACCTGTTAAACTTTCACGATTGCTTGACTTAGCTTTGACTTGTATAAAACGTTACGAGCAATACTGAGTCCAAAGCTGTTTATTTACGCTTGCTTTTTTACAAACAGATTCAGGAATCAGTAGTTTATGCAAAGGTTCCACGCCTCCTACTTAGAGAAAAGATTGCTTCGCATAATCCTGACAGACAAAGTCACTAAAGTGAAAAACTCACAGAAAGTGTTTAATGATTTAACCGACACCATTGAACTTTGTTTAATGTTTATGGTTGGATTGTTTTCAGGTTCACTGATGCTTTTGTCCACTTAACCTTTAACCAGACCTATGAATTATCAGCAGTGTATTATTCTTGTACTCGCTTGCGCCATTGTCGTAATCGTGCGGTCCGCGCCTGACTGGGGCCCACTTCCCTATGAATATTTTCAAGAATTCTACAACAATTATGGCGAACATCTTCAAAATAATATCGATCACATGCGACATGTACACGAGGCACATCACGAAAATCAACACAGGCTGCACGAAAACTACCAGGAAGACTTTTATGACGTCAATGAACAGCAACAAGAAGGTACAGAGAGTGATCACGAAGCGCTTGAACGATCACACGAGGATTAGAGGTCTGCAGGCGTCAAAAAGAAAAGTGTACTCCCGAAAAGGGGGAATAAAAGTATGGCACGTATGAATTTAGTGTTATAGAATTCTTTTCCTTGCTTAAGCCTGAATTTTTAGTTTCTTAATTTTTGTAATTCGGTTTTATCTTTAAAGAGAAGAATAGAAAAGAATAGAAAACAACATTTTGAAGTATATAAAACCTGCAAAAGCCTACTAAGTTAACATTTTTTTTTATACACAATCACCTCTCTGTTTAAAGATAACGTCTCTGTCTTTGTTTTTCAGTAAATCCACGGATCAGAGACAATGAAGCCAGGTCATTCCTAAGAAAAATAACTATCTTACGATAAACAAGAGAAAAGGATAGATCCCTCTCAATTTTGCTTATTTGAAAATAAAGTGTATACAGCTAGTGACTCACAAATTGCAAGTACAGCTATACAACTGAGTGAAATAAAGACGAATGTTTTTTAAAACTGAAATGAAGGATGCATTGTTTTCAGTTTCCTTTATAGCAATGATTTATCAATAAGTGAACTAGCTAGGCAAAAAGTGCTCAATGTTTTTAAAGCAGAGTTTGATGTAGTATACGGAGAAATCAAAGAGGATACATACCGTAAATGATCTAACAAACGCCAGGGGCGTTTATTAAATGTTTGTGGTGTAAGCGGGGAGGGGGGCTTTAAATAGATATGAGGCGCTTATTTCAAGTTAACCGTAACAACTGGCAAAATCCAAATAAAAGTTCACAGTTTATATATCAACGCGGCGAAAACAGTGTCAACGTGTTTGCCGACTGTTTTTGTGTTGTTCACTCACACCAACTTGAGTTTGCCGTGTAAAGGCCGCTTAAATTTGAAGATGGCATTTCTCAAGGGAATTATAATTAGTGGTTGAAAGGTGGCTGACAGCGGTTTCCACCCTTTATCGAGCGCGTCTATTTTAATAGATCAACAGTGCATTCTTTTCCAGTTGATGCAACATTGGCGTTACACATCAAAGGAAAGACAGGATCTTCTATTGCATTGCAATAATGGCGAAACATTGGAGAACGAGTAATGATAATAAATGATAAAAATTCAGGTCACCAGATTCGTTTATGAGTTATAAACACTTAACAATATAGCGTTTTTAACGAGTTATGCTGTTACAACGGTAACTTCAACTTTTGCTTCATGACAGGGACCATAACTTGTTTACCCCGGAAATAATTGGGCATCTGTTTGCCTCTAATATTATGGCATCGACTGAGAGAGGGTGTGTTCTGTCGCACTTTGTAATAATCATCGCACTTTGTAATACCTGTCGCACTTTGTAATAAAACTGTCGCACTTTGTAATACCTGTCGACAGGTATTACAAAGTGCGATGATTATTACAAAGTGCGACAGAACAGGGTGCGATCATTGATTCATCAAAAAAAGAAGTGCTTAAAATGCTGGAAACCCTTGTGAGGCTTCTTAGCCTCGTCACGTGTTACGTTCTTGTCGGAGTCTTGAAGGCGTTTCAGTTGTGGGAGTATTACAAATTAATTTGTCGCTATTTCGAAATCTGTCAAAATATGATATGTGAGTCATTTAGCACAGGCATATCAAGAGATGTTGTGATGTGCGATCATGCAAGGCTGGCTCGAAATTCACGGCCAGCTATTTAAACCCGCCTTTGTTGTACAAACGAATAAAGTGATGTGGCCAAAAACGACTCGATGTGTAAAAGAGTTTTCGGTGATATATGAAATAATAATAATTACACATGTGCAGATGTTCATTATGGAAATTTGGAGTTTTAATGATACGAAAGTGTCGTTATTAATTAATAGCCCGAAAGTTAAAGTTAACTAAACTTCTGGCAAATCGTCTGTTTGTTATCTATTCAACAAGGATTGTCGTAAGTCGCTAACTTCTAGAAAGGTTCTTATTTTGTTCGCCTTTTTTTAAATAACAATTGGGCCTCAATGTAAACTATTGGTTTCCAGTAATTGTGTTCATCCATTAAAGAGTTTATATTGTCGCGTTGCATATGTTAAGAAAGTCGAAGAAATTCCCATTACAAGATAGCTTAATTTGTTTTGTTCTTTCATTTTTTCTATCACTTCAATGTTTGTTATTCAGAATGCCTCGCTGAAATGCTTCAAAGTCTTTTTTAACGACAGAAGTTCTTAAAATGGCTGGGCTCTTCTAGCTTTCTAAAGAATTTATATTGGAGAAGCCATTCAACAGACCAATTAACATGTCTAGATAGCAGCAGACATGTAAAGATTTTAAGGAAAACGACCACTTTTTTAAGTTTAAAAGACATGTTTCGACAGAACTTCTGTCATCTTCAGTTGAATGAATGATTACAAAGCAAGTTGAATAATAAGTAGGCAAAAATGCTAATTAAGACAAATAGTAACAACAGAACGTGAAAAGGTGTAAATTAAAAGGATAATTTTAGATTTACATGGTGTAATTGCTGATTGAGGCAAGGTAGTTCTTTTTGAATATGGATAGCCTCCTTTATCTTGAGTTGAAAGCTGGTAGTGGCGTGATCTAAAATATGAAAGCAGTCTATTGAACACAATGAGCGACAACGTTCAGAATTCTGAAGATGTTTGAAGATGTGAGAGGCCCTATCAACGGCTAAGTGCTCACGTACGCGTGTGGAAAAATGTCGGGAGGTTTCGCCGGCATAACAGGCATTACAGCCCGCACATGTAAACTTATAAACTACACGTGAACGAAGCCCGCCGGGAATAGGGTCTTTCACACCAAAAAGGTCACCTATCTTAAAGGAAGAAAAAACTAATTTGATGTCTAAATCATTACAATAGCGCTTGATTAAGTGTCGAATCTTCTTCTGAGTGATGACAGAAAAATGGCCTATGTACGGCAGCTTAAAGTAAAACGTGGGCGAGGTGGTAAGGGGGTAGCCCCGGGGACAATGATTGCTATGAGCCCCAGTGATGTAACGGTTAACCACTTTTTCAATTAAATGGGCAGGGAAAAGGTTCTTTTTGAGAATTTCAGTAAGCTTGGTTATATCCTCGTGTAACCCCAACCAAGTGTTGTTGATCTTGTAGGCCCTGTCAACAAGAGTCCTAATGAGACCTACTTTGTATGAGTACGAGGTGAAGCTAAAATAATTAGTTAATAACCCAGTAAAGGTTTTCTTACGGTAAACCCTAGTTAGGAAGGAATTAGTGTCACTATTATCAATAAGAACATCTAGAAAGGGTAATTTGCGATTAAGTTCTTTTTCCATAGTAAACCTTATGTTGGGGTGCCTAGAGTTAATGTAGTCAAAAAATATAACAGCATCGTGCTCCGAGTGAAATAAACAAAAAGTGTCGTCAACATACCTACGATAAAATAAAATTTTAGAGCATAGGGCCTCTCACATCTTCAAACATCTTCAGAATTCTGAACGTTGTCGCTCATTGTGTTCAATAGACTGCTTTCATATTTTAGATCACGCCACTACCAGCTTTCAACTCAAGATAAAGGAGGCTATCCATATTCAAAAAGAACTACCTTGCCTCAATCAGCAATTACACCATGTAAATCTAAAATTATCCTTTTAATTTACACCTTTTCACGTTCTGTTGTTACTATTTGTCTTAATTAGCATTTTTGCCTACTTATTATTCAACTTGCTTTGTAATCATTCATTCAACTGAAGATGACAGAAGTTCTGTCGAAACATGTCTTTTAAACTTAAAAAAGTGGTCGTTTTCCTTAAAACCAATTAACATATTATTTGCAGGTGCCATACGTCCATGAGTTTTTGTCGACCTTGAGTCTAAGACGAAAGCCTGTAGATGACCACAAGAATTTTCAAATGACAGATCTTCATATAATACCGAGTCAAAATAATGCCGCTAACATACACTAATACAATTGATCAAATTATTAGTGCATCTTGCATTTTTCGAGCACGCTAGCTTTTAGAAATTTTTAACAGGATATGGTACAGCGAAAGCAACCTGCAAGCGAGGACTTGAAAATATGCAAGATAACTCTATATACGTTTTCTGACTTTTCTTGCACTGAGAACTTTTTGTAACAAAAAAGTCAAACTTCTTCTCTTTACTCAGGTCGTGGTCTTAATTTGTGCTAAGGAAAATTGATCTTCAATTTAAATGTGAAACCGAAATGGCGCTTAAGTGAGTGAAAGATTTTATCTACTTGAAAGATCTTGTTAGTCAAGTTATAGCTGTTGGTAGACTGTCGTAGATCACGCAAATAACAAACGAGGCACAGCTGGGATATCGACTTCACCATCTGCTCAAAGCGCATGCGTTCTTGAAACCTGAAAGCTATGACTCAGAAAGGGAATCGCAATATCAGTGAACGTTTGTCGTCACGCTCAATTCAGAAAGAGAGAAAAATTCAGTGCAGTATAAACTCAGTTTAGGACTAATTTGCGTGGTATTTAGCAAGTTTAATTTTCGGTAATATCAATAACAACCTCACTTGTCGATTTATAACGTTCTGCCCTCTACTCAATAAAACTGAATCGCGCTTCCTAAGCACGCCACTTTCTCGATTTTTGATAAGGGACGCGAGCAGATGTTTACCAAGCACTTGTTATACGCTTTCCAATGCATTAATTGTTTTCAAAGACAAAGGGAATTTATTGATAACCACGCAAACTAACAGTGTTTAAATGGTGTCATCAGTCTTTTCAAATGTTTAATGTTTCTGTTTTCAAGAAATTATTACAAGCTTATGAAGCAAAGAAATCAGAGATGAATACGCATTGTTGAATTTAAGGCGATTGTTTAAGTTGCCAGGTTATGGTCCGTTTTAGCATTCTTCATCTGTAAACCAGTCGGCGTGTCTACTCCAGCCACTTCTTAACATCTGAAGGGCTTTCCGCTCTCTACAATAAGGAGGCGAGAATATTGAAAGTATTAAAATTTGTCAGTTTATATTCCCATCATATTCCCATAGCGATTTTTAGCGCGGCTAAGAGATTATCTAAGGATCTAAGAATTCGATGCAAATTAACCTAAAATATAAAATTTACAACCTGTTGATTCTTATATTAACTGCTTGGAAGAACTTGTTAAGAGTGAGTCTTCAATGTGTTTTATCAAAAACGCTTGTTAAACAAATCTGTTTTCAAAAGGATAGTTCCATGTTTAGAATATGCAGAAAATAGCGTGTTGATGTACTCAAACTTTGTGTTTGGTTTTCGTACGATTTGCCACCATTTCGGAGTCAAAACTTGGAAAAGTCCAAGTAAAAAACAGCTTAAAGTCTTCACCTTCTTGTGAATAAGCGCTCGTCTTCCAAAATGAGGCAGCCATACAGACTGAGTGGGAGGACTTTCAACATCTTCATACTACAAAAGACAAAGATTAAACACAGTCAGATATCTCAGGCATATATACATCGTTTATCTCATATATCGCTTAGCCTACTTTACTTACATTTGGTTTGTTGATATCTACTCAAACTTTTGTTTGGTTTTCGTTTGGTTTGCCATTTGAAGACAAAAACTAAATTTAAGTAGTCCAAGAACAGGAAAACAGCTAAAATCCTCACCTCCTCATGACCAGGTACTTCCCTTCCAACATCTTCATACTGCAATGACAAAGATTAAGCACAGTCAGATATCACAGGCATACACAGCAGTTACAAACGGTCCTGTTTCATGCAAAATACCTTGAAGATTCGTTCGTAGGGAAACCGTCTTTTACCAAAGTTGTCCGGCTTTCTGAACTTTGAACATTTTCGTTGTGCCTCGCTTGGTTGGTTGCACATCAGTAACACTGTAACGCACACCGCACAAAACACAATCCCTTGAGTGTTCATGATGAGTGAAGACTTGCTTGTGTGCCGGCTTAGTTCTGGAGTGAATGGTTTTTGTGTCGCTCTGGTGAGTTTTATAACCTGCATCAACAGGTGATTCCTAACCCATCTATGTTCATTAAAGACAATTACTTTAATGTCCATCATAAAACCCTTTAAACTGTTTAAATTATGCAAGCGGCAGGTCTTTGTGACATAGACATTAAAAGACTATCAAATACAATGTTGAGAAAAACTCCATGTCTTAAACATCTTAAGACTGATTGGAAAAATAATAATAATAAAACTAAACGAACTCAAACCATTAATAACATTTCTCATGGGGTGGTAATTTATGTTTAGTATGGATCATTGCTTAATAAACACTGTAGAGGTGTTATTATGTGCTGTATTCCTTTATACTCCAGGACCTCAATCACGCTTTTTTTAACCTGTCTCGAATCGGACAATATACAAATGTGGCTTGTTTGACTGAGCTAATAAAGCTATCTTCCACGAGAAACTGAAAGCGAAAAGCAAGCCATAAGTTGTCGACAAAGCTCATTTTTTCAACAACTAATTACAATTCCGAGTCAGTCCTATGCATTTAAGGTTACCGTATACCTTCAGGGGTGTCTCGCGTCCAAGCGATGCAGCGCGTCCGGTTTAAGCTGTAGATACCTAAGCCCCTATATTAAATTAAAGCTTATAGAGCTGGCTATCAAACCATACCAAAACTTTTGAAATAAAATGAATTGCCAATTTTTTCACGGCCACTAAATACAAGCGTCCTAATCACCTTTTGGAAGCTACAAGTCAAAGCGAATTTTGTTTTTCGCCAATTTATATTTTTCCTCGGTTTCAGGACAAAAAGCGCTAAAAAAGCGTGTCTGCGTTTTTCCATATTCAATTGTAGTAAAAAGTTACAGAACATTTTCGAAATAGGATTTAAAAAAATGTGAAGTGATCGTACAAAAATCGCTCTCGGAGAAAAAATATTTCGAAATAAACAATTCGCAGACACGTGTTTGTTTTTTATATGTTAATCTAGCTACTGTCCAAATTTGAGGGCAAACAAACAAATTCCGTTTGAGTTGTAACTCTGTAAAGTGTCTGCTTCAAGCGAAAAAATTTATCCGAGAAAACAGCGCTAAGAAAAATATCTTGCTTCGCAAACAAACCCCGCCCACAAACGCCTTCAACTGGGTTCTCAGATCACTGAGCCAATCAGTGCTTGGAAAATTTACTACCAATTAACTCGCGGTGAAATTTACGCGTGAATCTGCAAAAAAACCTAGCCGTTTCGCAATGCGCTCAAGGCGGAGAGATAATTTTTCTGCAGCTGGGTTTTTCTTGAAGCTGGTTTGGCAAAATGGGGAAGACGAAAAAGGATACGAACGCTAGCGTAGCTGGGCGACGAGAACAAACAAAAGAAAGCGCGGCAGAGCAAATGTGCATGGATAATATTCCAGTGGATCTCGATGAGTTAGACGATTCATCGGTATCGATCTCAACAAAAGAGTCACTGTAAACATCGCTGTTATCGCTGTCGAGTTCCCAAATTTTGTACAACCTTTCTCTTCTCTTGACTCGATCTTTTTGCCCGCTTGATACGTCCGTCGCTTCACCCGCGAGGCCAACTTTCGCTTCTTCACTCATTGATGTATTTTCATTCATTCTTCGCTTTTTCGAACTGGTAAACGGACTTTTCCGTGGTCCATGTTTACTTATAACTTAACAGAATTGCATCTAATACGAAAAATGCTTGGATTAACAATGCTGATTAACTGAGTAGCCAGCCAATTCGTGGTATCCATATCGGTAATACTCCCGCGAAAGGTAGTCTCGGTTGATTGCATACACGTTATAGGGCTGTCAATCAAGAGGGAACTTTTACTTCCGGCCATGACGTAAAACATCCATTTCTCCGCCAATATTAGGTTTTTTTCAATTTTGTTTTCAGAAATTAGAGATTACTCTTCGACCATTAGTTTGAACCAAAAATCCAAATTTGAAGAAAATTGCCGATCTGAAGGTATACTGTAACCTTAAATGAATAATTGATAGCCGATAGAATGATATAAAAAACGACATTTTGTTCAACACGTAATACTCAAATTTCTAATTCTTAACCAGTTGAATAAAATAAAAACGAACAACGGAAAAGCTCCATTTTTATGACTCCTCGTATATAACGGACCCATTTTAAAGCTTCATGTTTCAGGCCTGTTCCTGCTGCTTGGTTTACATTGTGTCTTCCGTTTAAAATAAAATATTTCTTGTTTGTGTTATGTTATCATTCGTCTTTGGGATTCAGCTGTAATGAAATTATGAACAAAAATATATCGTGGTCTTCGAAATAGCACTCAAAGATATCAATAAGTCTGTAAGGAATTAGAAAGTTAACCAGGATATTTATAAGCCAGGTCCATTTAAGACCAGAATAAAAGAGAGTGAGGTACTAGAGATGACGTTCATGACCTTCCTTTCTTTCAACAGGTAAGCTCACCGTTATCATGGTAACTACGTGTTTGAAGCCAATATCAACGAAGCTCCTAAGGAACGGACCACCACAAACGATATGGAAATGGAGGGATATAAGAAAAAATTGGGCAAAGGAAAATCGCGCGCGCGCATACAGAAACACACACATATAGGAAAAAAGCAAAGCTAGAGCCTAAAGGCGCATTTAAACGACATTCGTTTTGGGCACGACACTCCAAAATTTTGACACACGGGCCGATAGTTTTGGGCACGGCCTGCTTGATTTACGCGGCAAAACATGTTCAAGTTTTTTCAATATTGATTTCTGAACGGCACCCCTGAAACAAGAACGGGACTCTCAAATTTGTGAGTATTTGCACTTCTATGAGAGCGGTACACGTATGATTTCAGGCGCGCTTTCGCGGGCTGTGCGAAAAAAAAAAAGGCATATCCTCGAGTACAGAAAGCAATTGTATGGCTTATTGTTTTGAGAAAGCGAAAACGCTTGTCGTAATCGAGGGACGAAAGAAGGTCGTTCGTTGCGCCACTCTTATATGCATTAAAGCGGCGACAATACAGCCGGCTGCAAGCTATTTTGACCTGTCTAAATCCTCCACGCTTAAGAGGGGTATGGGTGCATCACACAGAGTCAGCCCATCACCGGAAGTTGCATGGAAGCGAGACCTAAGGGCCAAGGTGGAAAATATGGTGGCTAATATAAGCATTTAAGTCACAAGTGTTGCGCTGCAGCATTGTGTAACAATCCCTCTGATAACCGGAAAGATCTAAGTTTTCACGCTTTTCCGAACGATCGAATTCTAAGGAAAACATGGGAAATAAAGATGAAACGTGGCGACAAAAAATTCGCTTCCAACAGAGCCTTCTATTGTTGTTCGGAGCACTTTGTCGAGACGGACTACAGAAAGAGTTTGACGGGTGCAAGGGGAAATTTTGTTAAAAGATGCCGTTTCTTCCATTTTTACGTGGTCAGATCGTAACGATGAAGTGAGTCAGAGGTCTGAGAGAGCAAAGGGACAAAACGACTAAGCCATTCCCCGGTCCTTTGGATATGGTAACCGAGAGCACGACTGGTACGTTTGAAGCAATGACCGCGTCCAAAAATAATCCCCAGGAAGAGATTTAGTTGCTGAGATTTGTGATCTGAGACAAAGACTCTCTCTATCAAAATTTGGCTTGGAACAATTTGCATCCAGTGACGATGACATCTTCTTTTACACAGGATTTCAGAGTTACAATGCTTTGATTGCATTTTGGACTTTCGTTAAACCATGCTCCGAGTCTCTGCTTAGCTGGAGTAGGGCACGTGCCAACGTGAACAGAAATCTTGCTGACACTGCGTTTCCTTAGTTACAAGGCCAGACAAAAGAAAAGCAACGAAAACGAGAAATACAGCCCGTTGATCAGTTTTGGATGCATTCTCGTCCCCAGAGGCCGCACTCCTTTTGGTCAGCACCAAGAATCTCGACCTCTGGATAGGTCCAGTGAGATTCCGGTTCTGATTGGCTTTGCAAAAACAATAGAATGAGAATGGAACCAATCAGATTTGTCAGACGACTCTGAGAATGCGCAGAGTGACGGGAAGTCCGTGAATCGCGGACTTCCGGTGTTGGACCCGGCCAGAGGTCGCGATTCTTGGTGCTGACCAAAAGGAGCGCGGTCTCTGGGGACGAGAATGTTATAGATGTTTCTGACAAGAGTAAGGCTTGGATTATTCGAGCGTGACCTTGCACACAGATTTGATGTGTCTATAAGTACTGTCTCTGATGTGGTTGTCACACGGGCAAACATTCTTTACATATTACTGGGAAGTTTGCCTGTGTGGCCTTCAAAAGAAAAGATAAAGGAACACTTGCCAGATTCATTCAAGGGGAAATATGAAAATGTGCGGGGAATTTTAGATTGCACAGAGTTAAAATGTGAACTGCCAAAGGAATATCAGAGGCATTCAGAAATGGATTCAGGTTATATAAATCTCACGACACATTCCGGC
This sequence comes from Orbicella faveolata, assembly GCF_042242905.1. Lineage (NCBI taxonomy): Eukaryota > Metazoa > Cnidaria > Anthozoa > Scleractinia > Merulinidae > Orbicella > Orbicella faveolata. The sequence goes on from NW_028301540.1 coordinate 17,689,374, forward strand.
CTGGTTTGCATCTCACCCAGTGGTTGGATAACATTTGTCAGTCACCTATATCCAGGAAGAATCTTTTACAAAGAAATTGTCGGGGAAAGCGATTTCTGCACAATTTCAAGCACAAGACAGAGATTTAGTTGCTGAGATTTGTGATCTGAGACAAAGGTTTACGGTCACTTCGTTCCATGGTCACTTCGTTCCAATCACTTCGTTCCATCAAAGAGTCACTTCGTTCCACCAAATAGTCACTTCGTTGCAAAGAATAGTCACTTCGTTCCAGAGGCAAACTAAGCTATTAAACTTTTAATCTCAATAGATTTTTCCGAAAATTCGAAGTTAACGAATGCTTGGTCTGTTTTGAATCTTCGTGTACGAACGCATGACGAGCTTTGACCCGCAAAAAAAAATATGCAAATTAGGCTGAGTGTGGATTCAATCCACACTCAACTAATTAAGTCCAGTAACACGAGCCCGTGGTTCGCACATCTCTTCATCGCAGCGTGAAAGAGAACTGATAACTTACGACATTTCTGATGACATTTTATTCACAATAATGACGTGTGAAAAACTTAACACAACCGTTTGGCTTCATGCCCGTATAGCTGGCCAGCCTCAAATAGCCTAAAGACACGTAAACATCCACGCAATCAGCGAGAGACTTGACAAAGTGCCCTCTGGACTTGAAAGAAATAAAAACTTATCTCACCAAAATATATATACAAAATAGACATAATTTTAAATATAATGAACTAGAACCGACTTAAACTGACGTAGAACGTTAAAGAACCGAATTAAAACGCCGTGAAACTGGCTAAAGGTTCTGATTAGTCTGATGGGCTGAGCCCGGCATGTTTCGTCAGCATAAAACCCACGAAACTTATCGAATCGCGTAAGGCTAGAAACACTATTTTCAAAATCTTTATAAATATACAAATTATTTTACGTATTATGAACTAGAACCGACTAATTAGTTCCGCTGGGCATAATATTTATTCAACATTGAGCCCGGCGTGTTTCGTTAGCTTGAAACCCACAAAAACGTTTCGGATCGCATGAGGCTACATGTAAGTGACCTTAAGGTGGGAACTGCTTGATCCTACACGGATAAAAAGGAAACGGCGAACACCAAAGTTAATGTCTAGTTGCCCGAGAAAACAAAAAGAATCTAAAACTAGTGTCAACAGTGCAGCAAAAGTTCCTCCAAACTTGGCCGCTTAGCTGGATTGTCTAAAATAGCTTGCTTTGCTGCTTTCAGCGAAAGCGCTGTTGCAGTTGGCAACAAATTTAAAATGGCAAGAGCAATCCTTCCAATACTAAACACATCGGACTGTACACTCTGTCGGCTTTCTCCGCGGACGATTTCCGGTGCGATGTGAGGATATGAACGCCGGTACTGCTCTTGTGCAGACGCAGACAAGGACATTAGTGCTTTAGGATTGGAAATGAAACGCGCTTTCCCGAAATCAATGATTACTGGATTCCAATCTTTCCCACGTTTTTCGAGTACAATATTGTTTGACTTTAAGTCGTTGTGCAAAATGTCCTTGCTGTGGACATGGCTAAGGGCCTCGATAATGCCTCTTAAGATGCGAAGCCAGCATGGCTTGTCCAGCTCCACTCTTTTCATGGCCTTGTAAAGCGTTAAACTTTGTATCTTGTCCCCATGGAACTGAGTTACAAGACGAAATGGCGTTGACTTCGTGATAACTCCAAAAAGCAAGGGGAGTCCACGGTGGTCACCCAAGTGACTTATCATTCGGGCCTCGTTTAGAACCTCGCGTTTCACATCTTTGTCGGGCCTTGATCGTCTTGACTTGAATTCCTTCACTGCCACTAAAATTCCTCTGTAGTGGGCAAGATGGCATGTGCCGAAGGTACCAGAGCCCAAGAACTTGTTGGCATTGACTATCTCCGTGGGATTAATTTGTTTGATTAATTCATCTGACGTTTGTTTCACGTTGGCGAATTCTTCATGTCCAGCAGCTTTATCCATCCGTACCTGGACTTGCTCCTGTTGCTCTAGAGGACGGCTTACCGATGGCTTATCGGGCTGAATGAGGGCAGCTGCAGGATTGGGTTCCCCGGCTTCACCAACAGCGACAGGACTTTTTTCTGACGCGGCTTGCTCGACTGCGTGCTTGAGGCGTTTTTCTTCCGCCTTTTTGTTTCGCCACCGCTTCTTTGCTTCAATTCTAAGAGCTTTGAATTTGCTTTTATCCTTCATGTTCTTTCTCTTGTTTCTTGCCATTTTTCGCACTGAAAATATCTTATACTGATGGAACAGATCTAATCTGGTTGCGAAATCCAGATCTCGCGTGGGACGTTTCGCTTCCGGTTAATCGAGTTAAAAAATAGCAATATTTTGCATTACGTCACCTTCTATCATTTTGCCACGCAGTGCAGAGAGTTATGTCTGTTTAGTTGATGAGCCGGAAATGTGAACAACAGAAGAAATTTGACGTCAAATGTACCTGTGACCAGTAAATACCGCCATTCATTGAGAAGCCCTTCCGGTCAGGAGGTTAATTATTCAACAACATTTAAAACTTAAAAACATGGTGAAAGCGGTGTACAAGACGCATTGCGATCTTTGCTCCGGCTCTTTCAATACTACAAATGCTCTTCAACGACACAGACTTGTCAAGCACCGTGGAGCGCGATCGGTTTCCTTTTTGCCGTTTTATAAAGCACAAGAAGTCGTGCAGCTTCCTTCAAACAAATTGAAAGGACGTAGGTCTACAGCCTATAAACTGTGGATAGCAGGCATCGTGGAAAGCATAAACTCCTGCTTGCATCCCAAAGCCAAAGGTAAGTGTTATCTTTCCTGAATGTTTACATAAAACCCTAGTAAAGTCAATTGAAAGCGTTTGTGGAAAATGCCGTCATCTCGCGGATGTTGTTCATAAAAGGCTCATTGTTCTAGCGCTCGCGAACGAATAAATGGACGACATTGTAAGAATATTACGGTTGCACCGACATCCCCTATGTTAAAGGAGCTACGTCACGGTTTGCGCATATTGAAAAGTTTAGCCTCAATTTTTCAAATTCGTCGTTTGTAATCCGTGTCAATCTTCTCTATCCTTAGCCATCCTTGTTCCTTTATGGTTTATCATTATCTCTTTGGTGTTTTTCTATCTTATTAAACTGTTATTTTCAGATTTACTACCATTTAAAGGTAATTTTGTATGTGGCCAAAATAACTCAGAATACCGTGACTGAGCTCCTTTAACATTTTAAAGATGGGCAAGGAATCAACGCAACATTTGAGCGTGCTACATCCACAGAATACCAATGAAATAAAGCCAATAATGTTCTTGCAGACCCACATTTGCTTAGCAAGCGTAAAGAACGATTACCAAAAAACATAACTGTTACCTACTCCCCCCATGTCACTCCCTTACTCTAAGAATCTAATTTGTGGTTATTAGGAAAATGGTGTCGAGTGGAAAGATACGACGTACCACTAAATTACTTTGAAGCTTTGCTTGCGGATATGCCCAACGCATTCCCTAACAGTGTAAGAGATAAGCGGCACTTGCGCCCACCGGTATGGAAGGAAACCTGTCAAGTATTACACTACAGAGATTACCACATACGTGATGTAGTAGCCGCCCTAGAGCAGAAAAGTGGTTTAACGCTCAATTTAAAAAAGTCTTACCTTGGAGACAAGGAGATTACTGACTGTACCCAGGAACAAACAGGAAGAGACGCTCTTGCGGCGGCCAAAGCAAAGGCTCACGGTCGAACGGCAAACCAAACACCGACGCAGCAAATCCAAATTGTTGTTGGGTATGGCGAAGGAAGAGCAACGCGCGAATTTGAACTGATATGGTGGCCAGAAATGTTCTCGTCATCTAAACATGGAAAACTAACCCTTCGATTTTATGTTTCCAAAGTAATTATTTGATAAACTTGTTTGCAATTTGATGGCAATGTGCTGGTTTATTCTCCAGCTTAGTAGACAGCTGCGGGTATTTTTTTACAATGTTATGTGACGAATAAATTTGAAAGTACAACGAAACTCTCAATAATGTACATTTTTCGCTGACCGTTTCTCTGAATATATACATGTATGATAATAGAAAGCTTTTTTCAACTGCAATGTTTACGATAAACCAGTTAAGTGGAAGGACTACTAGAAAAACAGAATGGCTTCAAATAAAAACAAGAGAAAAACTACATTATGGCTTTAGATAACGACACTCCAAATACAACTGACTATCCAAGAAAGACAGAAATATGTTCAATCTGTTTCAGATAACATCAGGTGAACTGGGACTAGGCAAGAACGAAAGAAAGAATAGTTTCAAGTTTAAGCAAGAGTAAGAAATAGTTATCATGATTACATTCTGCCCTCAGATAACAACAGCCCAAATGCAACTGACTACCCAAGAAAGACAGAACTAGGTTCTGCCCTCAGATAACAACAGTTGAATTTGAACTGACTACCCAAGAAAGACAGAATTATTTCTTGTTAGTACAAGGGAAAAAATTACATTCTGTCCTCAGATAACAACAGCCCAAATGCAACTGACTACCCAAGAAAGACAGAACTAGGTTCTGCCCTCAGATAACAACAGTTGAATTTGAACTGACTACCCAAGAAAGACAGAATTATTTCTTGTTAGTACAAGGGAAAAAATTACATTCTGTCCTCAGATAACAACAGCTCAAATGCAACTGACTACCCAAGAAAGACAGAACTAGGTTCTGCCCTCAGATAACAACAGTTGAATTTGAACTGACTACCCAAGAAAGACAGAATTATTTCTTGTTAGTACAAGGGAAAAAATTACATTCTGTCCTCAGATAACAACAGCCCAAATGCAACTGACTACCCAAGAAAGACAGAACTAGGTTCTGCCCTCAGATAACAACAGTTGAATTTGAACTGACTACCCAAGAAAGGCAGAATTATTTCATGTTCGTAATAGGAAAAAAATTAAATTCTGCCCTCAGATAACAACAGTTGAATTGGAACTAAAGTTCGTTTACGAAAAATTTACATTCTGCTTTCAGATAATAGCTCAAACTGGATTCTCTACACCCACCAACAGTTTAGTAATGCTGAGGGTAAAAGAAAGCTACACTCTCCAATTAAGAATTTGTAACATTAGGTTTTTCCGGTGTATGTCCATCTCGCTAAATCTCCACTGGAACTTGTTAATGCAGGAAGACCCTCTGTAAATAAAATCGTTTGCTGCCATAATGACTCCAATCCCACAGCTTCCAGTGCCAATCATTCTGGGATCTACTGGTTCTTGTGATGGCATTCCAAAACGTTTAAAATGTGTGCAATGTTGCCAGAACTTCGTTTGTAGGGTAGGGTGGGATGGATGCATTTCAAAGAACAAGTCTAACAGCTCTTTGATTGAAGAAAGTGCTGTAGGAGGGGCAGCACGCGCTAGGCCATCATCAAAGTACATCTCCATATTTGCCACATCAACAACACTTAAGCCCCAGTGGTTTGGCAGATGAACTGGTACTAATATTTGCTGTAAGTTGTCAAACAAAAGTAAGTCAGATGCTACGTCTGCAACCCGTGTTCGCTTGAAACTCCTGTCACTTGACTTCATCCAGTCGTAGAATTCAGAAGGGAAGTACAGGGTGTCATCATTCCCATTTTCTCTGGCTTCTTCCAAATACTTTCCAATACAGATGTCTATGACAAAGCTATCGATGTACCTCTCTCCTGTTAGTTCAGAAAAAGAGGTGACATCGATGCTTTTCCTTCCAAATCTTAATATTGGTGTGGTAGCTGAATGATGCCATAGAGCATCTTGAATTAGGACCAGATCTGCCACTGAGCACTTCAACTGGGAGAGCCAATTTGCTTCAGATGATACTTTCCATTTAGTACCTGCCAGGGAGCAGAACTTCCTTAGAACGGACAAGCCATCTTCTGAAAACTGCCCTGTTCCAACAATGCTTATACCAGATGGATGCATTCCTTTTCTTCTCTGATCAACAAGCAGCTTCTGTGCCTTCTCAATGACATTTTCACAGGGGCGTTCCTTTAGAGTGTAAGGATCTGAAGCTGACATCTCACCGTAGACTGGCTGCAGAACCGAGGCTGAACTTCTGGACACTGGTGGTAACAAGGTGAATAGGGCTGCCTCTTCAGCTCTTGTTTTAGCTTTAGCTATAGCAACACGAAGATCCGACCCCGAATCAAAGGAACGCTCTTCCGTCACAGAGTCATCCTTCTTTACATTTATGGGCGTCTGCTCACTTTGTTTCATTTCAAAACTCACGTCCATAGGTGTTGGCTGACTTATGTCTGTGGGGCTGCCATTGTGCAAGCAAGTACTAAGATTAACTGCTGGAGGGTGCTTTGATAACTTTGTAGGGGCATTAGGCTGTAAGTCTGTATTCAGATAAGCTCCTGGGATACAAAAGTCATCATTGGTGCCTTCTGGGAGTGGTCGTTCATTTTCCCTGCTGTCTGACACATGCTTGGCATATTCGCGTTCCCAGTAAACATGATCATACTCACGGAGCCTCGATATCACATCATTGGTCACATGGGTTCCATGGTCTTTGTTGTAACTGTATGAAAGAAAGTCACTGCCAAACATTTGGTTGAACAGGCCATTCATCGTTAGTATCCATTTCTTTGTCTCCTCCGACCATGTTGTTGTACTAATACTCTTCCACCCGCACCCACGGTAGCAGAACTTTTTCTTGCCTAAAGAAGCAGAGAGGACGATTTTACATTAGTTAATTAAGGAAAGATATTCCCTACTAACTGTCTGTCTTGATCAATCGTGTTCTTGTCACACAGACATCAGTGAGATACCAATATGCTAAATTTAATAGGCTGTGCCTAAGCACCCAACTGCGTTGCATGTGGATAATCTAATAAAGAGAGGTTAATAAATGGAAAACCATGCAATTTACTTAATAATTTATGATAAACACTGAGCTTCAACCTGCACTCTGATAAGCATTTCATGAATTTTATTCATTTTATTTTAGCTTCTCAGACCTCCTGTTAGTCATGAAAACTACTCAGTAAAATTTCTTTTCCTGAGGATGCAGAGACAGGAACTGTAGAAAAAAGGAAAGACCCTCTTCCTCTAGTTGTCACCATGTTAACTAAAAGATGACTATTATATAACAAAGACACATCAATAATCGTTCAGTTGATCAATTTCCAATTTGGTTTGGTTAGGTAAAGGTTTCTCAACATTAATAACACAGGCGTAACAAAGGCATAAATTCCAATACATCTCCTCGGGCTGTTATTTTTTCACTTTTGTCTAAACATTAAAAGAGTAACACCTGCTACATCCAGCAAAGTGGGCATTAACTAAGAACTGCATGTTGTGGTTTCCAAGAGAGAAAGTAAAAAAAAATGTAACATGCTACAACTTGATTACATGTAAGTCTGCAATTAATTAATTGGTTTATTGACTAGTAACTTGCCTGAATAAATGCAGTCGCTTGCTTGATGGAATGCATATCGTAGGGACAGAAGCATGGTTGCATACCAGTGGGTGAGTATTTGATTCACTGAAAGATATTCAGTAAATCACTTTCTAGACACAATAATAGAACTGCACTAGCCCACACATGAAAACTGTAATATTACTGTAATATTACTTAAGTGAAACATTTGGCCGGAACACACAGACTGAAGAGTGTGCATGCAGCAGTTGTCCTTATTGTATTTTAAGAACCCTTTTAGATTTATTCAGTTTCTATTACAACACTTACAAGATTGGCCTGGTCCAGAGGAATCATGATTGGTAGCCTTGGAATATAGCTGTCTATGCAACTTGTGTGACGACTCAAATCCTTGACCAGAATATTTGTACATTAAACGAAAATGTCTAAGAAGCATCGCACTGTGGTCCACAACAAGATGTCCATAGTCACCAGTGCCCAAGTGTTGGCCAAATAACTTCTTTAGTAAGAAGCCCCATTCTTTGCACTGAAAAAAGCACAAACAAGATAAAAAACGATCATTGATATATTTATGGTAAATGAGTATATTTTGTAAGTCAAGGTTTAAAAAAACAAAGTATACCTTTATGTCATGGATGTCTATAAGTTCTTCATCTTCTGGTTTAAACACTTTGTCCCGCATGGTCAAAGCAATTCCTCGCCAATCACAGCATACCTGAATTATAAATGTGTGATTCATAAAATAAAAATAAAAGTGTAATACATATTTGATAGGTCATTTAAGAGCAAAACTGATTATTGATTAAATTTATCAAACTTTCACAGAAGCATCAACACAGTTGAATACCTGATAACGTTCCATTAAATTTGTTAGCAAAAACATTTATGTGATGTTACAGCTAGTTTGATAAGAATCTCAATCTAGCTTGATAATTAAGGTTGCACTATGGTATTACTGAAAGGGAAAAAATTCAATTTATACCACAGGGAAGATCTATTTCTATAGGTGTCTCTATTATGGCCACCTTTTCATACAGATTTGTTAGCTTAAAAAATAACTTATCATGTACCTTGCTGAAGAACTCAATCTGAAGCTCTCCCGCAAGCTTGGAGAAGTTATCACTGACATCTGCTTGTGGCTTTTTCTCGGATCTTTTCCTCTTTTTCTGTTTTGGCCCCTGAAGTGTTCCTTGACATTGATCTAGTGCTAAGAACTTTTCCTCCACTTCTACAAGTTTATTAGCCCAGTATTCTTTATGCTCCTCCAGAAATGATTTAAGTTCTAAAACAAAAAAACAAACACAACATAGCTTAAAACAACAACACCAACAGATGAGGCAAGTTACAAATCAGGTACCTGGCACTGACACCTTAAAAATGGATGTAGTTAAAATTACCTGTTTTGTCTACAAGATTGACTCTTTCCTGTTTAGACCCATGATCACGCATAAATACTCCATTCTCAAGAATATCTGCTATGAACTACAAAATGTACAAATATAAGTATGATATTGATTTTACTTTAGCCTTCTTCATTTAATTGCCTAACATGTGGTAACTACAAAATGAAAAAAGGAGCAAAATAGTTGTCAGTATACAAGATTCCTTGCCCTCAAAACTACATGGATTTAATTCATACATCGTCTGAACTTGCCTTGGCCAATCATTTGAATATTTGACTTAGCGATACCAACACTGGACCAGATTGAACAGTCTAGTTTTCCCAGGTTATATAGTTTTGTCTAGGGATCCTTCTTGATTATGAGGAAAATAACATGTCAACTATAAAGATTATAATGAGTTCAGAAACAGCTGTCTTCCTTTTTCTTATGCTACATGTTAGTACTTACTGATTTCCTTTGCTCAAAGAAGGTAACATAGCTCAAGCCACTTGCTTTGCTGAGCCAGCACATTCCTCATAATATGCCTTCAGTTTCTCGAGTGGCAAGGATGTCTCCACAATCTCTTCAAAGTTTTTCAGAATTTCCCTTTCAGTAGATCCTGGCATGAAAATAATGTAAATAAAAATGGTTAAACAATAGACCAATTTCGAGATATTAATATTCAACCTGAAACAATAGACCTCTATTGTTTTAGGCTGAATTGTAATATATAGAAATTGGTCCATTGAGCCTCCTTGAACACTGTGATTGTTAGTAAATATAATGATACTGCATCAATTACGAGTAACTTGGAATATACATGTTCAATATTCATCTTAAACATTTCCTTGGGCCTGCAATCAACACTTAAAAACGGAAACGCAAAGCATGTAATTCATAGTCTGATAATTCATGTCAGGCCAATTATTATGTGTACCTGAGAATGACGCTACTTGTATGTTGTGCTTTTCTATTGCAGTCTGCTGCCCTTTTCTTTCTTTAATGGTGATGCGTGGAAATCCTCTACAGTTTTCAGGACCATAATTAGACAGGACTTCATTCAACCTTTCAAGGCTTCCAATGTGATACGCAAACAAACCAAGAGAACCCAAAAGCTGTTCACAATTTCGCATTTCGCAATGCAAGGAGCAGAGATTTATGTTACATAAATCTTCCTCCAGAAGAAAATTTAAGTCATCACGAAGACCTGAACTCCTTCAAAAAAAGTAACAAAAATTAAAAAAAAAAAAAAAATAATAATAGTAATAATAATTATAATGATAATGATAATGATAATAATAATTTTTTAAATTTTTTTTTCATTTGCCAAACAAACAAAACAAGAATAGAATTTGAATACAATGATTAATAAATAACACTAATTAATATACAAGATTACAAAGAAGATACAAAACCACAATTTATATATTAAAGGATACAAAGCAAAATGGGGCTTGTGCGCTTAGGTGAGGGAACCTATTAAAAACTGCCGGGCTCGTAAACTTCGGTTCCCTCTCAAGAAACACCAGATAAATAATAAAATTAAGAAACCTGTCAGATAGAGACATTGGTTTCCAGACAAGAGTTCCAACACCTTTGAGGCTATATTTGCCAAAAAAGATTTGGCAGTCAGTTACATTGTTCTTTTCCTGTCTGGGATTTCCATTTTTTTTTAATTTTTTTTTTTTCAGATTCCAAGTGTGGTGGTATTTGGCAATACCAGGACTGATTGCAGTTGAAGCCCTAAGTAACACTCAATCTTGCTAGTAAATTAACCCTATTTGAACTCCCACACAAAATCTGTATCTAAACATAGTTATTATAATAACATTTGTTTTCTTTTTCAAGCTTCCAACAGTTAGAGGCAAAAGTCATTTTTATGTTGTTGTTTTTTTTCATTGGACATCTGATTACATTTCAAAAAAGAAAGAATTCAGAATAAAATTACCTTCCAATGTTTGCTTTTGATCGTAAGCAGTCTACGCAAGCTTCATCTGGATCAGCTCCATGGGATGTGCATGCCTTTAATAAACAAAGATAATTACAGTACATGGATAGTTGTGAAGCTCTAGCGTCTTGTTCTGCACACATAAAGTTGTCTACAGGTGATAACGCGTGGCTGCACTAGTAAATGCTATTGAAAATATTTCATGGTTATGTTGAAAAAAAGACTACACCAAATGTACATGAAACAGCTTTAATAATATTTCTAGAAATGTGACAAATGCGATACAGTGTTAATCTTGTTCGGGTAATTATTATTATTAGTACTATGCTTGCACAAGGAAGATTTAAGTTTCTATAGCACTAATGCAGCATCCTACATCAATACTTATGGCCATGTATCATAATGGCTGGTTGTCTCTTAACTAAGATCATCTTCTTTAGATGTCCAACGCATAAAGATACTTTGTTCATGTTGTTGCAGACTTCTTATGTCAAAATTGTATGGACTGATGATGATGTGATCATCATCATCATCATCATCAGGATTTTGGCAAAGTAAAACTTTCTGGATGCTGTACAGTTTAAAAATAGCACCACAGTCTGCAACAACAAAATCTGTGAGCAGAAAAAGAGAAAATCAAACTATTTCAACCCATTTTTGAGGAATTTTAAAAGCTGGACTGGGAGTCAGTGATTTTCACATTATAATGACATCAAACATTTATATTTACCCTTATGGCATCACAAAAGCTGCAAAATTCGGAACCATAGCCTTTTCCACCAAGAACAAAGTCTTCGTTATTTTTTTTGTTCAGAAGAAGACACAGTGCTTTGTAATCTAGTGTCACTACAACAAAATTAGAACATTTATTACAATTTTCTCCCATCGTAAGGATCAATTGCTATTTTAAAGAATGATTAAAGACTATTGAGCTTAATCATTTTGTTTCAAATGTAAACTGAAGAAATCCAGAAAATAATAAGCTCATATATTCCAAAGCATACTAATGAGAAACAACAAGAACAACAGGAATACTCAAGCCATAATGTTAAATATACTAACTTATCAAGCAAGATCTGAAAAATACCTGTGAACTTGACACTGTATCTTTTGCCATCTACCACAATGCCATGCTTTTTAATGTGGTTCTTTTGGGAATTGAGATTCCTAATAAGCTGTTTTAAGTTTCCTCTAAATATGAAACAAGAAATTGTATAAGATCATATCTAGTATGTAACTATTCTAATCATAAAGCACCAATAAAAAAAAGCAGTAGGATCAATTAAAAAAAAATTAATTTAAAAATGATTTGGGTTGATTGTTAGTTTCAATATAATTAACTTGGCCTGCCACGACTAGCCTTTTTTTAACTACAGACCAAGAAAACAACCCTGTAACTAATAATGTCAGTATAAATAAATGTTCCTGTTGTTATTTGTTAATTAATTAATTTTTTTTTTAATCATATTCAGGACTTCAAAATTAATTCAACATGATCTGGCATTTTAATGATTTTCAACCACTTAGGAAATTTCTTTGTAAAGTATAGTAATATTAGGATTATTGTGCATGTACTTCACTGAGTAATTTGTAGTACTAAGTTCCCAACCTAGCCGAACCTTTCATAAAAATTTGCAAGGCTGAGACCTTTTATTAAACCTGTTGACAGCTGATCTAGACAAATTACAGAGTTAGCCCAGTTTTGCTGGTACATTAGATACTTGGAAATATATTTCAATATTACAAATACATAATAAACATATCATTAAATGTAGACTCAAGATCTTACTTAAATTTCAAAGTTACAAAAGCTTGATGTTCTTCATATGTACAGTTTAGTATGTGTCTATGTCATTTAAACACAAAATTACTACTTACCTTTTCTCTTTACAATTTGCGATGGCAAGTGGGTAGATAGACAGTGCACTCTCTGAGCTCTTGTTGGAAAAATCGATAGGAGCAACACCAACAGCCACCTGATCTTTCCCTTTGGGTCAAAAAGAAACAATAGCCAGGTCCAAGCTTAGATATAAATAATCAATGCAATGCAATGTAATTTTTAAAAAAAAGCCTAAGTGACGGAAATAATTACCCAAACGCACAGCTAGCTTTGGCTGAAAACCACAGTTGGCAACAGATTTGACAATGTTACACCCAATAATCCCATCTTAAAGAGGTTACAGTACATAATGGGATATGCACAGTGGTCACTGAAAATTTGCATGGAAGTTGGAATTCATGTCAAATTACAAACAAAGTTTCAGTTAAAAGTAAATAGGAGCCTAATATTCCAAAGACAAATTAACACGCAGAAAATGTAACATTAATGGTCATTGAATACCTCCAAGGGGACGACCATCAAGCTTGATATTGAATTCCATGCCTTCTGTGTCAGAGGAGAACAGGCGTTGTTCTCTTATAGCCCAAACAAGCACTCCACTCAAGTCAACATCACAGGCATCAAAGTCTGTGTCCATCTTGGTGATCTTCAGGGTCTTCCTCACCACAGAGAAGACAAGTTTTTTCACTGCCTTGATTTCATTTTTAGTAAGAAGTACAGGAGTGTCCTCAACTCTCTTAAGAAAAATAAAGGGTAATAAAAAATAGGTCAGCCTAAACAATAAACAATGACAGTCTATTGCTTTGGTTGCAATAAGTGCTTAATACTGCTGCTCAAATACCAATTCAACTTGATTGGCTGAAGTACCACAATTAATGCTTGTTTTGTTTTGTTTGTCTAAAATTGATTGTTTTTTTGTTGGTAATTGTTTTAATTACTTTGCTTTTTAGCTTTGTTTTGTTTTGATTTTTGTGTGTGTGTTTTTTTTCTTTTTTTTTTTTAATAGTCTGTAACTCAAAGACTCAATTTTTCAACAGGAATCTAACCTATGGTCTATGGCATTCCTAGCCCAGTGGAGAAATTATTATCACTTGTATGTTTGACAGCAAATAAACAAACTAGGTAGTTATTTTCAAATTAGCCAGAGACATTGAACACATAATCAAGAAAATATGGTAACAGAAGGCAGGTTTTAGGATCAAGGCTAGAATGTAGGAGGAGGGGTGCTCCCTTATATGGGATGGTATGGTAACTTTATTCATCTATTGTAAATCCTTCAGCGAAGATTACAAAATAAAGAGATCAACTAATCATCCCTAACTAAACTAGTAACCAGTGAATGATCGGTGTATTTAGAAAAATCATAATAGAATTTGGAATAAACTTACCCCACTCTTCCCGAGCTGAGTTAAATTCAACAACGTCTGCCACGCTGAATCTGGAAGCCTGGTTTGGAGCTTAAAATACAAAAGTGCCCAGTCTGGGACTCTCATGCTCTCAATGATCCTTTGATAAGTGGAGGATGATAACAGTTCTGAAAGGCCTCTCTTTGAACCCTTAGCATCCATGACCATGTCCACAACTTCAGATATGGTATCCCTCACATGTTCTTTCTCCGAGTCATTTCCAAATAGGAAAGTGTTCCCTAGCACACAAGAGATGGAATCACGATACTTCTCGCTTACATCGTTTAGGGATGACATCACTTCTCTACACTGGCTGGCTATTCTTCTCTTTTTGGTTGTTGATCCCAGTGGACTATTCTTAGTATCTTCAATGGAAGCTGGTGATGATGTGGGGGAGGTTCCAGCAGACGATGGTGTCGAACTACACGATATCGTGGACTCTAGAGATGGTGAATCGCGTGTCCATGAATGTGCCGGATTTCTTTCGTTAATCTGAGACTCGAGTTCAATAATCTTCGAATGAAGTGTTTTTAACTCGGCCTCTAGCGACTCGATTTCCAGTTGCCTCTGAGCAAGCAAATCAACTACTCGTGTTTTCCCGCCAGAATTAATGTCTTTCACGTTCGATGGTTCCAAGTCAAAGGTAATTGAATTTACCAGTTTTAAGACAGACTGGAAGAAAGGCGAACTGATTAGACCGTCAGGTGGAATTTCCCTCTGTCTTAGAAGTCCGGCACACAGTCCAAATGAAGATGCTACGAACATATTACGTGGCTGTCTGTTCCATCTCGCGGAATTGGCGGGCTTGAGTTCGCGCGTTACGACGAGCTTGACTTCGTCGGGAAAATTGGTAAATATACTATTTCGAGAAAAGTCCGATGGCTTCACTCCACCACACAACTCTTTAGTAAGCACATACCATACTTTCTGCGGATCAAGAGAGTCGCTTGTAACTCTGGCGAGCGAAGACCACTCGAACTTCGATGCTGCCGGCGCCGGCGGAGACGGATCTTCCTCCATGCCGGTGAAGCCAATGACATCGAAATAAAATACATGGTGCTTTAGCAATTTGAAATTGCCGCCAACGTAGATTATTACCAGTTTAGTAAACATTTAACCAATCATTGTCAAAGAGTCACGGTGCGCTAATAATTTCGAACCGTAGTATGGATTATTTAGCATTGTGTTAGAACTGAGAAAATAATCAGCCGGCAAACAACTCATAATGTTCTGTCGACAGATACGCGAAGGCTTAATTGACAACTCTTTACACTCCGCAGATCAGGAGGCGGATCATTTTCTTGCATCCCGCTGAGAACTTTTTTCGCGGTCAAAGCTCCTCATGTACTCCGCGGCACAGCTAATAAATGTGGCATCGACGTACCAAGACTTTGAACGGGCAAGGAACTCGAACTGCTGATCGGTGGCGAAAACTAGGTGTCTCCGACTCCGCACTCTGATGTCAGCAAGCAGGAACTCTGATGGGATATGGTCTGCAGCAATTTCAAATTCCAAGTCCTGGGGATCTTTTTGGTCTGATGCGAAGGTTAAAACACTTTCACTGGGATATTTCTATCGAATCGACACCACTTTGTATCGAATCGACATGGAGTTTAGTAGCTTTGTAAAATTTGTAAAATTTCCCCTTGGAACGAAGTGACTATTCTTTGGAACGAATTGACTCTTTGATGGAACGAAGTGACTTGGAACGAAGTGACCGGATACCGAGACAAAGACTCTCTCTATCAAAATTTGGCTTGGAACAATTTGCATCCAGTGACGATGACTTCTTCTTTTACACAGGATTTCTGTCAACTAATTGAAACAGAGGATCAGTACCTTGCAGACAAGGGTTTTGAAATCCATGACCTGATAGCCCTCAGAGGAGGGAGACTGTACATTCCTCCCAAGAGGTTTTCTGCCATTGACCAGTTCACAGAAAACCGATGTTTCGAAACCATGAGTATAGCTAATGTTCGTATTCATCTTGAAAGAGCAATTAAGCGAATAAAGACGGCATATATTTAATCAAGTTCTACCTCTTTCAACTTAGGGGTCCATAAATCAGATATGGACTGTTAACTCTACCTTATACAGTAAACACCCACATATAAGAACCTAGATTTTTCCAAGTTAGGCTAAATAGGTTCTTATAAGAATGGTATTTACAGTAGCTTTAGGCTATCTAGGTTCTTAAATTGGTTCTTATTTCCACAACTACTCAATGATACGTGTGGTAAGACTGATTTCCTTTGATGAGGATGCTGATACCTGTATATTTCAATCATCGTCAGTTAATGAAGAGGAGATAAGTCGATGACATGATTCGTAGCACAACTAAGGCTTTAATTAAACTGGTATGACGATAACAGAACGAGCGAACTTTCAGACACGAGTAGAACAGAACGAGGGCCGAGGCCACGCATGCCTATAACTAGTGTACCGCTGTCCGGTACTGGCCTGGCGTCCTTTTCTTCTGCTCTCAAACTATATAAAAAGGGGACGAGTTCCTTGGGTACATTGCAAATATCGAGTTAGATCCAAATAAGTAACAGTAACGGATATAAAATTTATAAAGAAAATAAATCGAGTTTTTTGAACCAAGGGGTTGCATAGTTGGAGTTCATAACACAGAGTCAAAAGCTTAGAGTTTATTGTGTCCATAACCTAATTACGGTCCATAACAAAGTCATCATATCGTGCGGGACGGCGTCGCACGCGTGTGGATCTGCGGGGAGAGGAACGGGTATCAGAGTCATTGCCTGTGATGGGGGAGTCTAAAACTGGATCAGGAGGATTGTCTTGGCAGGGGTCGTATGGGTCAGCAGGAAGGTTCACATCAGGAACCTCCTGAGTAGCAGGTGTAGATATTGCACTTGGCATGACGGGTGGAGATGGAGGGGAAGGTACTGGTTGCGCGGGAAGAGCTTCGTCGGATAAGGAGTCAGTATCACTGTTGACTGCTGATGATCGGAAGTCTCTTACTTTGGATGGGACCCTGTAGCAATCAGATGTCTCCACGCGGTAAGATGTGCTTCGAAGTTGAGAGCCAACAAACTTTCTGATGTTGCAGAAAGAGCCGGTTACTTCTACGACCAAATGGCGATCGCGAGCTCTTGTCTTGTTACGATCAAAGAAGAGGTAGACTAAATCAACGACGGTGATGTGATTAGCCGGGCGGCGCCTCGTGATGGGGGCCTTTGCCTTCTCGCTGTAGGTGTGGTTGGCGATACGTTGTTCGTTCTGCTTAACGATGATGCTTTGGTCGGGCAGTGGTATTTGATGGTTTGAGAATTGATCCCGCTGTGTCCACATCTCTCTAGAGGAAAGGCCACGTGAGCGGATGCGCGCGTTGAGGTTGGCTGTGGCTATTGCTAGTGTCAAAAGGGGCACGGGGCCTCCAAGGGGGTCGTGTCCGAGTAATTCGTTTTCGATCTGTTGAACCGCTCTCTCGGCCACAGGATTCTTGTTGCGATTTTTGGCATGTCCGAGGTCTATGGTGATTCTGTGATGCTTTAGTTGTTGATCTTCTGTCAGTGCCTTGAATCCTGGGGCAGGATCAGTGCGTACGACGACTGGCGGTCTGTCTAGTGGACGCATTTGGACACATAGGCGGATAATAGCGTCACGTAGGGTGTGGCGTTGCTCATCCTCTTCTAGAGTCGTGGCTGTGAAAGAAGTCACGCATTCACGTAGCACTAGTATGAGCTGTCTCGATCGTTTGATAATGTCTGCGGCGAACGAAACACCAACGGTCTCGGGTGGAAGGGAGGTTGACTGATTTTCGCGCGCTTTCGGAGTTTGACGCAAGGCGGTACACTGGTGGCAAGCTTGAGTCACTCGGCCTATGGCTTTGTCTATATCTAGAGCATACAGATAGCGTTTTGTGACAGCCTTGAGTTGATGACTTGATGGGTGACTGAGCTGGATTTGTAACGCGGTTAAGAGTTCTCTAGTACCTGCCGGGGAACAACAATGTATTCACGGGTGGGAGCGAGAGGCTCCTTACGCTTAACAACGAGTAAGCCGTCCTTGGCAATGGTAGCGATATGAGGTACCTTTTAACGTCCCCCATGTTAGTGAGCTTTTTCGAAGGACGCGTTCCCTGTTGTGGATGCGCGTAGGTTCGTCGCAAATCAGGACATTCCGACTGTGTGGCCAACCAGGCAGTGCGACTGGTGAACGGGAGGTGCCCATTGCCACTGAATATGTCTTGGATTGACGTGCGTCTGATATCAGAATCTTGGGTGAGTCTTGTGAAGGCGCAGACTTGGCAGGCCTCATCCTCACACGGAGCTGCATTGCGACGGGCAAAATCTGAAGGTAGTATCGCGGAGCCAGATACATATCTTACAGAAGCCTGGTAACGGCTCACGGTAGAGAGAGAGGTAGATACGCGGGGGTTTGCTGAGAACTCTCCTCTGCAGAGTTGTTCATACGCCTGTACGCAAGGTATGCTGTCGGTCAATATGCAGGCCTTATGATGCTACTGTATCAGGTATGGGCTGAAGTGTTTGGTGGCAACGGCGATTGCTAGGGCCTCCACCTCACATGGTAACCACGTTAATTGTGAGCCTCGCAGTTTGGCGATAAAAAAACCTGCTAGGCTTAACTTGTCATTACGGGTGACGTACAGTGTGGCGCCTATTCCAGGTTTTCAAAGTGCTCCGTCTGTTACCATCCACAGTTGATCACTCGGGATGGGGAGCGAGATGGTATGAGCAGTAGAAAGGGCTGCCTGGGCCTTGTGGAATGTCGCACGGAGGTCGTCTGTCCACTGAATAGTCTCCCTAGATTTACGGCCAGCGAAAGTGTCGTCAAGTTTTGCAAGGAGTGTAGAGCATCCTGGGATGACGCGGGAGAGTACCTTGAAAGCTCCGATGAGTGACCTCTTTCGGGTGACAATGTCGGGTTCGAGGCACGAGGCAAGAGCGTCGATACGGTGCGGGCTAGCACTTAAAGTGCCAGAGTTCCAAACCCAGCCTAGTATCGTTGTGGACTGAAGGTTGACGATCGTTTTGGATGTGTAAAGGCGAAGATCACACTTGTGCAGGGCCTGTAGAACTTTCTTCCAGTTCAATAGGAGTTCACCCGGAGAGTTTCCGCCACATTTTGCTCGAAGCCTTGATTCAGTTGGGACTGGAGTTCATCTCCTAATAATTTCCCAGTGATTGGAATGTGGGCAAATACAAGGCACTATATTCTTTGTACAAGCAAGGCATTATTAAATCACGACATTTCTGGAACAAACTCTGATTACTGTGACCCAACAGTGTGATAGCATCTGTATTGAAGGTCAGAAGTACCTCCATATTTGAGGTGATATTAGAGTTTTTCGAGTCAGCAAGTGTAGCCATAATTTTGCTGGCTGAGCCAGTCAAGATAGCCCCAACTTTCGTGACTGCCTTTTGAATGGCCGCTACGCGGAGATCCCTCCGTTTAGCCTGATGAGTAAGCTTGTCCCAAATTTCAGGGTTCACTGTTGGTACAGTGACCTTGTCACAGTTTGATGCGCGGCCATATTTGTCAAGTTTCTCCTTGTACTTCCCGTCACCAAGTTTAGCTGAGAAACGTTTGTTGACAAATTTTGCCAGTTTGGCGGTTACGGCCTCAGACGTCTTTTCTTCGGCATCATAGTTCTGACTAATGTTGCCGAAAAAGCTTGTCGAGGGGTCCTCGACCCCGCTTAAAATTTTCGGTGGCGCCGGCTCTTGTTGAGCACGAGTGGCCTGAAGCGATGTGCTAGAATCTGCTGAGTCCGCCGATTCATCCCCAGACGTCTCATCGCTGAGCTCATCGCAACGAGCAGTCGTGACTTTTGTCTTTTAGCATTAGAAGGCGATGCTGTGTCAGCATGCATTCTCTTCAATGCATTTCCCATTGAGGAAATGTTTCCCACCATCGCCGCCATGGTCTGATTCATGTTGGCGATCATAGCGGCAAGCGAATCGCTTGAGTTCTTAGTCTTCTCGGTGTTTTCTGCTGCGTTGGTCGATTCCATGTCGTCTCTTAAAAGGGCGTCTTCATCGCGGCAGTAATATTAGTCTTGTTCCGTGGGCATTGTCGGATAAAAGGACACCATTTCTCTAACTTTCTTACTCCTCGACTCAGTTGTTTTCTTGGTGTTTTTCGTTTGAGCTTTTTACTCAATTTCATCCAGTTGCTCGTTGTCTAGGTCCGAGTTTTGACTAGAAAAAAGCTGAAAATTTGGGACTTCAAAACCTCCAAACGTCAATCGTTCACTACAGAACTACAAAGTGAGCAAGTGCAAACTCATCCACAAATATTCGCGCCAAGTGTAACATTGAAATGGTATCCTCAGGATCTCATTGGCCGAGCGAAGTTGTTTGACATCTCTGCAGCCAATCAGAATCAGGGCGGCAAATACATTTTCAGCCCGCGCATTCCCGTTTGGCCCGCAAAATGGCGTGTTTTACAAAGGGCAGTTTGTCATTTGGCCGCGCGTATTGATAATAATGTGCCTTAAAATGTTCGGATTATGTTTACTATGGCAAGTGTCCTGAGAAATGTGTCGGTCACTTCGCCAACGCTTCACCGATACTTGGCTGATACTGCGCCGATACTTCACCTACGTTCAGCTCCAGCTGTATTAACAGTCTACTGTGTACCATACGCTGGAGAATAAAAAGCGCGAGTTGGACTTTCTCAGGGGAGCGCGAGAGAGAAAACTGATGAGGCAAGAATTGGTTTTAACCAGAAGCCATTGTCTAACTTGATGTCAATTTATCGTGATAATGTCATGAAGTCGTAGCATGCTGACAGAAAAAATTCGGAAAGAGCGTCTGTGTGTCAGCATTGATAATCATGTTCGAGGCCACGTAATTTTTTCCGGAATGTGTGTAAAATAACCTGATTGGTTGATCGATCGATTGTGTTCTAATGAAGTGTCACGGTTGTTAATTGTTGAACTCAGTGATTTGCGTTTTACTGGAGGTGATCAGCTTTTTACTACGGCAAGATTATTCCGCGAGGACATGAACGGTCTCGTGCAAAGATCACATGCAGAGTACAAGTTCCTCTGTTCTCGTCAGGGGCGAGTCAGCTATTTTGGGTTTTATTATGCAAGGAACACGATTGTCAACGGCAAAAAAAGTAGATGCTTTCTACGATGTTTGTTTTCGAAGAGGGCGGATGTGATACAGATTATTTAACAATTATTCTAAGAGCGCGTGTTAGATATGAGATGGTAGATAGCTACGCCATATGGGACAGAAGGGAAATCCCTGATTACTGGAATCAGGGTGTCATCATTAAGATACCAAAGAAAGGAGCTCTGTCTGAATGTAGCAACTGGCGTGGCATTACATTATTATCCACTCCTAGTAAGATCTTAGCGAAAGTCATCATGAAGCGCCTATCATAAGCTGTGGACCTTAAACTCTGCGAGGAACAGGCAGGTTTCAGGGGAAGAAGGGGTTGTATTAATGATATTTTCACGCTGATTTAACAGAGTACCGAATGGCAGCGAACTCTCTATGTGAACTTTGTAGATTTTGCACAGGCCTTCGACAGCGTACACCGGCACAGCCTCTGGAAGATATTATGAGCGTATGGAATCCCCTCCCAACTTACTGAGATCATCAAAAGCTTCTATGACAACTTTACCTGCTGTGTTGGTGATGGTGACATCTTATTTGAAGTCCACACTGGTGTCAGACAGGGTTTTGTCATGTCCACAATGCTTTTCAACCTTGTTGTGGGCTGGATCATGCAGCGCACCACTGGGGATCAGATCAGAGACATCAGATGGACACCCTTTTCCTACTTGGAAGACCTGGATTACGCTGATGATCCAGCCTTACTATCACACACCCACACGCACATTCAAGAGAAGACACAGCGCCTTAAGAGTAAATGTCAGTAAAAATCAAAGAAAATTCTAAAAATGTGGCCACGGTCGAAAAATCGATTTTGCTCATAATTTGCCAGTTTGAAGGCCTAGGTAAGTAACTGAAGGAAATCAAGTTAGTTTTTTGAAATATCCAATATAACGGCAGAAATTCACGAAAAACGGTTATCGCACCGAAAGCTTAGATTTCACTTCGCGATAATCCGAAATTTTACACTTTTCAGCTTCTTGCTTAACAGTCGTTTACATCGCTGTGCAACGTTCTCAACTTTAAATGTATACATTGATTCTTCCTTAATCAAGAGATAGTGATTGTTTTTATTTCTTGTGTTTTCTGGCCGAACTGAGCCCCGATTAAGTAGACATACTTTTCTAATTAAAACAAAACTCAAAAGTTATGCAAATTCAGTGAGGAAAAACGCTGACCGGTAGTGCTTCAAATTGTCTGATATTCTAGCAAAAGACAGTTTAGTCAATGAATTGTAGGCCTACAGTTTCATTTTTGTGGGATCTACCAGCAATTTTGCATGAACGCCGATCAAAAATCGAGAAAATTGCAATTCAGCCCCTTTGAAATTTGCAATGTAACGCAATACGCTAAAATAGGTAAGACCATTTTTGTTGGCTTGAGACAGGACAATCAAAGCCTATGAAGGTCTTTTACATTTGAAAAGCTTTAAAAGTAGTATTTAACTTACAAAAAAAAATCGCCGACAAGAGTTTAAAAAAAAAGCGAAAAAGAAACACCAAACTTTTAAATCGCACTCTCCATCTTCTCGCTGCCCAGTGTCACGCTCGAGCGATTTTTCAAGGGAAACAAATTTGAAACCATTTTTTCACCGTTCAAAATGAGTCAAATTTTAATAACAAGATCTTTGTTGTTGATGTGCGAAATCATGCATTAACAAGAGAAGATTGCCCAGTTAATCTGCCGAACGAAGTAAAAAAGGTCCCAATAGTATATACATATTGGAACGATGTTAGGGATTACAAGCTTTATGCCGTCGCCAGCCAGTAGGAGGCTATCTATTCCCACGAAAGTGGAATACGGTGGAATTTGTGCCGGCACGCAGTTACGGTCATACCGCTCATACAGTGTAACAAGAATATCAAAAGCCACTAAAAGTCCTTCAGATTTTATCGCATTGAGACATACATGAAGAATATTTTTGGCGAATGTGTGCGTTTCGAGAAACCGAGAAACTTCTTGGAATCGACAATCTCATTGATTAGGTCAGGAGTCCATGACCGGCTCCTGATTAGGTACAGGTCCAGAAGTTGATTCATGTCACTCAAGGATCTGTGGAAATTGCACACACGGCAAATGGAAATTTATTTAAGTCCGTGAATTTACTAGAAGATTCAGAACAGTTCTTCCCTGTGGGCTCAGAGAACCAGAAACTCTCCTCAATGATAACAACACATATTCCTCCTTGACTTGCACCTACTGGCTTGTACTTTAAAATCAGTCTGACCTGATAAAAAGCAACACGCCAGTCCTTGTGCTAAAAATTTTCATCATTGAAGGAAGTCGAGGTAAGCAAATACTTTAGGAATAATAAATAAATAATTTCCGTAGTTTTAACGGTCACACCCTCAATGACTATCCAGAAGCAAGGTAGTCCTGCTCTCGCCCTCTCCTTGTCACGCAACGTCGAGAGGGAGGGTTCCTCTCTCTCGGCTCTCTCCCGACGTTTCGTGACAGAGAAAGGGCCAGAACTGGACTAGAAGCAAGGAAAAAAAATTGACGCGCGCAAGAATGTCACCAATGTTGCACGCAATTTGCTTAATTACGTTTGGCCACCTTGTTGCAGCATCCAACATCTTACAGGATACTTGTGTTTTCGAATTATTTCTTGTTAATTTATTTGAACTGAAAAGCTTGTTAAACCAGGGTCGAAGAAAGGCTCGTCAACTGAATGAGGCAGTAGTTGGTGGTATAAAACGATCCACAAGACTACATGATAAAGCATGATAAAGAGTAGGTAGCACTAATTTTTTCAGAAGTGTAAACCACAACGTAGGTTAAAGATATACCGACATGTCATTGGCTACAAAAATGCTTCATGCTTCAGTGCTAAATAGCAATGAAAACCAACCGTGGCGTCACAAATTTGGTTTGTAAACAAGGCAATTTTTATCAGGAGTTTTCTCTCATCCCCACCCCAGCGTTATCAATGCAATTCAACTCTTTTCTCTTCCTTTCTCGCCCTGCAAGTTGATCATGAAACTGATACTGACGTCTCTTTTTCCACCCCGATCAATGAGCTGAATGCAAAGGTAGGCTTTTTGTACTGGACGAAGCTGCAAAGGAAAGCAAACTGATAACTGAATATCGCATAATTTGAAAAAGCGATTGAAGGTTGAGTTCTGGAGAAAGCTCCATCATCTTCTACAGATTTGACGCAGCTTCCAAGTCCGTCACGTACTCGCTGCATAGTAGCACCGTGGATTGCAGTGTAAAGCTCTAGTACGCGTTGTTATTTGAGAAAGCTGAACAGCGCGTTTTAGCCGTCCCGAATATCCTTGCTCCTGCAGATTCGAATTTCTTCTGGGAGGAGTTATCTAAACGCAAAGGGAATCTAAGAGCAACTGGTGGGGAAATACTTTGAACGCTTCAAACACTCCGTCACTTATCCCGAAGCTACATAAATTACTTGACCTTCGCCACAGATTGTCATTTCCAAGAATGTAGCATCGGCCAAGTGTATCATGCGTGACACAAAACAGGGAGAGTTAGGGAGCGATTAAGTTTGGTTCTACTCGTGTTTTTTAGCTATTACAGGCAATTTCTAAGTTAAATATTATTTCTAAAGCGTTTCAAACGTTAAAGACATTAATAGGCTTTGATTGTCCTGTCTCAAGCCAACAAAAGATTTTTACCTATTCTAGCGTGTTTCGTTACATTGCAAATTTCAAAGGGGCTGAATTGCGATTTTCTCGATTTTTGATCGGCGTTCATGCAAAATTGCTGGTAGATCCCACAAAAATGAATCCGTAAGCCTAAAATTCATCGACTGAACTGTCTTCTGCTAGAATATCAGACGATTTGAAGCACTACCGGTCAGCGTTTTTCCTCACTGAATTTGCATAACTTTTGAGTTTTGATTAATTAGATGAGTATGTCTACTTAATCGGGGCTCAGTTCGGCCAGAAAACACAAGAAATAAAAATAATCACTATCTTGTGATTAAGGAAGAATCAATGTATACATTTAAAGTTGAGAACGTTGCACAGCGATGTAAACGACTGTGTAGCAAAAAGCTGAAAAGTGTAAAATTTCGGATTATCGCGAAGTGAAATCTAAGCTTTCGGTGCGATAACCGTTTTTCGTGAATTTCTGCCGTTATATTGGATATTTCAAAAAACTAACTTGATTTCCTTCAGTTACTTACCTAGGCCTTCAAACTGGCAAATTATGAGCAAAATCGATTTTTCGACCGTGCCCACGATTTCTTTGATTTTTAGTGGCAATTACTCTTAACACCTTTGCAAAGCAAGTTGGCCTCAACATCAGCAGCAAGAAGACCGAAATTATGGCACTGAATACTACCAACAAACGACCAGTCCAGATTGATAATGAAGAACTTCTTTACAAAGACAGATTTACCTAACTCGGCCGCATCATCAGTAGAGATGGAGGAACTGAGCTGGACATCTAAAGCCGTCTCAACAAGGTCAGAAACTCGCTCAACATGATGAATAAGGTATGGTGCTCCTCCACTTACAGTACTCGTACCAAGCTGAAACTCTATCACAGCTGTGTCCTCACAACTCTCCCGTATGGTTCAGAATGTTGGTACTTCACAGAGAAGGATTTATCAAAACTCTCCACATTTCACACCAAGAGTCTTCGGCGTATCCTACGCATCTTCTGGCCTAATATGATCTCAAATAAAGATCTCTTTGAACGATGTAGAACTGAGCCAATGGCTACCATCCTGATGAGGAGACGCTGGAGGTGGATTGGCCATGCCACCCGTCAAGAAGCTTCCTTTGCGAAAACTGCTTTACATTGGACGCCAGAAGGGAAACGCAATAGGGGTCGCCCCAAGATCACGTGGCGACGGACAGTGGAGAAAGAAATCAAAGAGATGGGGAAGACCTGGGGAGGCATCAAGCTTATGGCAAGGGACCGGCAGATGTGGAGGGAGTACGTTGCTGCCCTACATGCCACCTAGGCGTAAGGGGCATGAGTGAGTGAGTGAGATAGCTACGCCGAGTTGGCTATAATCATCTCTTAAAATTCATCAAATTTTTCACTCGCAGGCGATTGGTCTAAACGCGTCACGTGACTGAATATTACCAAAACCGGGGGAATATCCGAGTGATATTCCCCAGTTTTTAAAACCGCGCGTGTTGCGAAAAATATTTGAAGAATAATAAACACAATAGCCCCCATTTTGTGCGAAAATATGCTCGGATATTTGTCCTTGGACGTTATCTGTTTCTCAAAGCTCACAGTTTTCCTTGAGCTTCGCCCTCGGAAAACTGTTCGCTTCTCGGAACAGATGACGTCCGCAGACAAATAATTAAAATTAATGCGGATATATTATGAGTTCAATGAAGATAATTGGCAGATGTTTTATTCTCAATTAGTTTAATTTGATTTTGATGAAAGGTTGTTAATGACTATTTTGTATCCTCACACTGTTACTCAGAGTAGGACTAATGCTTGTTCGTGTGCTTCTCTGAGGTCCCTCTCGCCATCCTCGAGCTCTAGCTCTGATTATTGCCAAGGATTATTCAGCCGGGATGATCGAGCGTCAAATGTTTCCTACAGAAAATTCACGAATAGCAAATATATTACTCAGTGAACTATTAAAAACTCACTTTTCTCCTATAATCACAGACTTTTGGACGCATCTTCAAGTTTGTAGCTGGCCTCCCGACCCAGGCTATGGTTGGCCCGGCCCAAAGACAACATTTTACGAAACAACCGACAACTGAAATGGAAAAGCATGGTAAACTAGGAAAGCCACAGTTAAACAGCCTTACTCTTCAGTTCTTCCACGGGGTTAAGAAGAATACTTAAATATACTGATAAATATCGCCAAATTAAGGAAACCATTCCACTGTTTGCGAACAATTGAAACCATGTCTTCAGAACAATAACAGTTATTGCTTTTAAAAAGAATCAATCAGGGTAAACTACTTTGAAAGTGAAGAATGATCATCGCAGTTAATTTTCCAATTTAAGCAATTGGAAAGAAGAAGCCTGAAAAAAAATCTGGGCTTCAACGGGATTCGAACCCGTGACCTCCTCGATACCGGTGCGATGCTCTACCAACTGAGCTATGAAGCCACACATTGGGAGCGAGGTCAATTAGTTGAGTTCATATCTTCCCGTGAGGAGTGAAATGATGTGAAGTTTATATGAAATAGTTCATATATGAACTGCGGTTGTAGATGAAAGTGAAGAATGATCATCGCAGTTAATTTTCCAATTTAAGCAATTGGAAAGAAGAAGCCTGAAAAAAAAAAAAAAATCAGGGCCTCAACGGGATTCGAACCCGTGACCTCCGCGATACCGGTGCGATGCTCTACCAACTGAGCTATGAAGCCACACATTGACCTCGCTCCCAATGTGTGGCTTCATAGCCCAGTTGGTAGAGCATCGCACCGGTATCGCGGAGGTCACGGGTTCGAATCCCGTTGAAGCCCTGATTTTTTTTCAGGGTTCTTCTTTCCAATTGCTTAAATTGGAAAATTAACTGCGATGATCATTCTTCACTTTCATCTACAACCACAGTTCATATATGAACTATTTCATATAAACTTCACATCGTAAACTACTTTGTACCTTAATTACTTGCCCGAAGCATGCTAAAATAAGGGCATATTTCAACCAAAAGGAATGAATAAAATAAACTTGTTTCAAAGTCTTTACCTCAACCCTATGCCTCCTTCTTCCTTCTGGGGGTTTGTTGTACCGCGGCGGAGAAGCCGCTCTGACATTACCAGAGATTTTCTGTTTCGCCTCTCTTCTCCCTTCAGGAATTTTGCGAAAAGAAGCATCACTTGGCACAACAGATCCAGAAAGAACCAATGTTACAGCGATTAGAAATATGACACATGGGTGTGTACAGTCCATGGCTGAGTCGGGGTGAGTCACTGCTCTACTGTGCTTTTACATCTCCTTTTTAAGGTTCTCGATGTATATTATAATTATTTTTGGTGACATAAAAGTACATTTCATGTGCAGTTTCAGCTGTTTTCAATTTGAAAAGTTTACCAAACATGGTGAGATCAATATCAACTAATTAGGAATGCCGTCTATTAATTAGGAAAAAGCATTATCATTGTGCACAAGTTAATTGCAGCTGGAATATACCAATTATTAAGTCATTTCACCGAACATCTGTTGGCTTTGTTACTATTTTCGAAAAAATAAAAAGGACAATTCGCCCATAAAAGGTCATTTATTTAACAATCGCAGAGCTGTCAATTTTTAGGAATTTCTTTTGGAAAAGTGGATTAAAATAACCCAAAGGACACTTAAAACCCTTAAACTGGAATAAATCACCATTTTTCGTACAACTCTACATTTTCGGCATGCAAATATTTGCTGATAGTCTTTCTCACGACCTCTTGAGCTTCTCTCTAGTCACCACTTTTTTTCTCTCATTTTCTACCAAAGAAGTTCGTAACTGACCGGTGAAGGAATCGCATATTCGAACCCGGATTTTACAAGACTTCAGTAATGTCTTTTGCGTGACTCTGACATAATTTCTCGACACTTGACGTAGTAGATAAATTAGGCTGAGTGGGCTGCCGGCTAATTATAGGAAAAGCCATTTTTTCTAATTACTGAGGCCCGCCTCGGCGGCGTAATTTACCTGGATTTGCATTGCGTGTTTCAGAAAGGTAGAACTGTAAGGATAAAACTCGATTCAGTTCAGGGAAACAGTCTAATGAAGCGAAATACCGGAATTATGTCCAAATATTAGTGAACTTTAAAATGCTACAAGTTAGGTTATTGTCTAGGTACCGGCCTCCAAAGGAAAAAAAATTTATCCTGCGTTAATAGACTAAATGGAGCCGAGAATTAACGCCAAAAGAAACTTATAGTTAATCTTTATTTAAACTGAAGTAATGGGCAAATGTAGTCTTTCTCTTCCTGTGTAAATTAAAAGCAGTACGGTTATTAATTGTTCCTTGGCCCCATGTGTCGCATAGGATGTGACAATAGCAGAATGGTGTAGAAATTGCCCACCACATTTTGTACTTTCTGTGCACTCGTTTTTGAAAAACAATACATCCGCTCGAACGGTTAGAGCTGTTCGTGAAACAGTGATACTTGTTCGAGCTCGAAATCTTCAGGCCGGCGAGGTTTATTAGACGAAGAATCTAAATGATACACGTCCATGTTTATATATATGATTTATAGCCCGCGAACACAAGAGGACCGATAAAAGCTTCTGCGTTACGAAATTTGTTCCTTACAGGAACATTTTGTCTTCCATTCGATTATTTAGACTTTGAAACCAGCATTAACATACAACTTACATCAGTACAATCACGGATGTTACTCGCATGCAAATTTTGTCAAGGCTTGGAGGGTATAACCATTTCTTAAATAATGTGGCCGCTTGGGGAAAGGATTTTAGACAAAATTTTGGCAGTTACTCAAAGTTTGGCCCGGAATTTGGGCTGCTGTGAGATCTTATAAGAAAACGCCAGGCGTCGCATAAAGCAGAACCAAGTTCTGTTTTTTCCGATTATTTTCTCTTGGTACTGAATGATTACTGAAAAGGAAAGTTTCACTCTGAAAACGCATCAAATGTTTTCCGTCAATATTACGTCGGAGAAATTTGAAAGAACGTAACAATCATCGGTCATTCGTATCAAGAAAACCGGCTCAACATTGATAACAATAGGCATTGTTATAAGACCTAAAATTGGTCTTATATGGTCATTTTGAACAATGGCGGTATAAGCTTCCAAATGCCCGCGGGAGTTTTTGAAATTTCCGATTACCATACGAGCGCGAAATTTAAACGATCGGAAAGACTGAATGGAAGACAAATTCTCCCGAGGGGAGATGGTATTGGTATAATCCTGTCGGTACAAATAGTTGCGGTGGGGTGGCTGGTAGGGTGACGGCAGTACACATGTATTTAAAAGTGAAAGTAAAAGCTGCCGACAAGTAAGGCATCTTTTTGCTTTAAAATTGCTCTAACCTGATAAACTCACCACGCGTGGGAGTGAAAGTGAAGTTCGCATTTGGCTAGATTGCGAACAGGCTCTCTTTCGCTCTAAAACCCATAAGATCAGTGTAGGATGAACGCGAAAATAGCGAGCGCGATAATCGAGCGGCAAAGCTGCTCGCTTCGCGCTCCCGCTGTTTCCGCGTTCGACCCACGGATTGAAAAGCAGGAGGAGAGACTGCTTTCAGTCGAGCATTCGGCCACAGATTAATAGCTCTTAACAGCGCTTCGCCCACCCCCAAGTGCAGCTTAATTGTTCTGCCGAAAGTTTTCCGAATAACGGCGACGATTTTGGTTTGGCTTCGGACGAAGTCCCTCAGGGTTACCAAGAACAAAAGGCTATTCAGTTTTGCTTAACGTGTGATGTTGAGCCGGAACAATAGACCATTCCTTGATACGTTTGGATTTATAGGAAAACTCGGGCAGCGTAATCACATCACTATCGTGACGTCGTCGTTTTCGAAAAACTCCGTTTTCGTGAAGACATTAGGGAATTTACGAAACCACGACGGCAACGGCAATGGGAACGTCACTGAACAAAAGAATTATTGAGCAGTACAATGGCTGTGCAGGTGCGTTATAATTCTTGGTACATTTCTTTGCCGTCCTCTGTAAAACAACAACGTGAAATGACCAAATTTTGCGTTGTCTAGAGAACGTGAACCACGACGGCTAGTTTTTTAAATTTTTATTTCAAATTTATCGCTGTGTTCCTGATTTAGTTCTGCGGTAGTTTTGACAGTGATAAACAAAGTAAAGAGAGATTCGTAGGTAAAATATAACTTCATTTTTTAAACGACGTTGTCCTCGGCGTGGGCGTCGTGGTTTCGTAAACTCCCTAATTAGGAAACTTAAAGCCACGACGACGACGGCAACGAGAACGTCACCAAACAAAAAGTTTAATGAACAGAGTAATAGCTGTAAACGAGCGTTATAAATCTTTGTACATTTCTTTGCCGTCCTCTGCAAAACAAGAACGTGAAATGACCAAGTTCTGCGCCGTCTACGGAACGTGGACGACGACGGCTGATTTTTCGAATTTCCATTTGGAACTGAACGCCGTCGTTACATATTTAGCTTAAGCACGTTTTTAGAGCCATTGGCGTACCTAACAGATCTAGACAATCGCGAATTTCGTTTGTAAAATGTAAATTCATTTTTTACTAGGCGTCGTCGTCGTCGTTGCTTAAACTCCCTAGTGAATACAGTAGGCCTAACGGTAGAAATAAAGCTGCGTTTTCAAATTTCTCCGGCGAAGAGTGTGAACGTGACCTAATACTAAAATAGAAAGCAGTTTCCGTGTTTCTATTGTGTTTGGTATTTTCGTTTGGTTCTACTGACTAAGGTATTCTTCTTATCATTTTAGCCAGACGAAATTGCTTTCTTTTCTGGTCCAAATCAGGGTAAAAAAACAGCGACGTATGAGGACGTGAGGGCCGAGTTGGTCAGTTTGCTATAGACAGCTGTTAGTTTAAGTTCCTTTTGGTTCCCGAGGACTGAAGTTTTCAACTAATCCAAATTTCATAAAAGTGAAAGTTAAATGCCATTTCTTCGTTAAACGGGATAGCCAATAACAATTTGCCATCATAATTTATTGACTATACATGCGCGATTACATAATGTGGGCAGCTGAAGATCAACTTCGACTTTTGAATAGCAAAATAATATTTATCTAAATAGGCAATGTGATTTCCTTAAAAAGAATTCATATTGAAGAAACGATTCTGTGGCATATTAATCGGCACAGAATAACAGACGAAATTTATAACTCAGAACAACATCAGTTTACCATTCCAAATATACGAACTACCAAAACTAATAAACTTGCGTTTTAATTTTATCTGACACCTCTTTGACAAATTTGATTGCTGAAAATAAAGAAGCCTTGTTATATTGTACTCTGTGATTGTAGATTATCTGGGCTGTTCTCAGCAATTTTGAGATCACGTAAAATATTTGTCTTTTTCTAACGTTAACCGCCCGATACCTTTTTTCAAGAAAGAAAAGGCACCTTACAAATGTAATTAAATTTCACTTTTCGGGAACAAAGACCGCAATAAAAATAATATTCACACAGAGTGTGAATTTTAATATAGTTGGAATGAGTTGTTTGCCTTAAATGTTTGCTGTTCGAAGATTCAGACCCTTAAGGTGACAATTTAACTATAAAATACTCCAATGCTAAGAAGGGAATGAGCTTATCTGCTGAAGCATCTGTCGGTTTCGCTGCCATCTAAGTCATTAGATTGGTAGTTGTTATACTAAACAGGATCACTGCAATGCAGCCAAACGCTTCTGAGAGATATTCCAGGTATACAGGACTCATAGCCTTTAGCGCGGGCTTCATGTCGTAAATTACATCTCATGCATGGGGAAAAATTCAAACATCGACCAAGAAGACTGACAGCAGGTTCAGTCAAGGAAATATTTTATCTTCAAGTTTGTTTGAGGATTTTCTTTAATTTGATGGTGAATGATCACGAATGATAATTCTGCCAACTCTATTAACTATGGTCAGATTGATGAACCAAATATCTGTTACGAGAACACCAAGCCAGAGTATATGGCACAGACGTTTTTCTTATTATACATAACCGTAGCTACCGTGCTTGGAAATACTGCCATATGCTGTTCAATTTACCACAATCAACGTCTTCATCGTTTCTCAAACTATCTCGTCGTGTCGCTGGCTTTATCGGATTTAATGGTTGCGTTCTTCCCGCTTCCGATGCGAATCCGTCAAAGTTTACACAATACAAAAGCACTAGCGCATTGTGGATCTGGACAGACTTAGCATGCCGCTGCACTTGTTTTGGAAACATGGCACTGGTATCAGTTGACCGGTTTGTAGCAACAAGATATCCATTGAAATATCATCGAATTGTAGCCCAGCGAGGAGGCCAGTTGATGCTTATGTACATCTGGTTTCATGGCGCCGTTATAGCTTCACTTGGACTTAATAACTGGACAAGTTCAACCATTCCAGCTTTTGCTATCGACAATCCTTTAGGATGCCGCAAGACCCCCGATCCAACCTATTACACATTTGCGACATACATATATACATACATACATACATACATACATACATACATACATACATACATACATATACTTTATTTAACCTCGAATTTACAGAGTAGCTTGTCAGCTAATATCTTCGAGAGAAATAAATATTAGAAAGAAATAGTAAATAGATAAAATAAAATAAAATAAAATGAAATACAATTATAATTCTATATCATTTATATCATTTATACACTTCTTTCCTTTATTCATCATTGGAGCATCATATTCTTATGTTTTTGCCATCTCCTGGAAACATTGGAAATCTTCAAACCGCAGGACGTTACCACGGAGTCTCCATCTCTTGCTCAAGGAGACATTGCCAGCAAACGCTTTACCTTGACTCGGGAAATCAGAGCTGCTAAAACATTGGCCATTGTTATCAGCGCTTTGATGTGCTGTCGGCTTCCATTCTTTGTTATTCTGATGGATTTATTTTGGTGTTCCACTTGTTTCACTTGAATAACACCATTCGTAAACATAACATTTATTCACATTCTTCCTAACATTAGCGGTGCCCTTAATCCTTTTATTTTCTTTATCTTTAGTCGCCGGCTGCGGAAAGCTTTCTGTAAATTTTGCGCTCATGCGAAGAAGAGAATAGTGTGTTTAACTGAGGCTTTCTGTCAATAGGGTGGGTTTTCATACGCGCGGAAGTGCGGGACACTCAAAGTGGATTCAGGTGTATTCCGGTAAGAATTTGCAGTGTTCTGGGGTGAAGGAAACAATTACATCACTTTTTATGGGTTCAAGTGACATCCCTTTCAAATTTGAGGCAAAAAGTGGCCTTAAAGTTAGAGGAAGGGTAATATGTCTACGATAGGACGTTAGTAATGTGTGAGTGAATTTGAGAGTGATTGCTATACTCTTTTATCATTATTATTATTATTATTACTATTATTATTATTATCGCGATCAATAACGGTCTTCACAAAACTGATTGATGGTCAAATGTTACGTTGTTCAGTCGCTTTAATGAAGAAACCGCTCTTCAAACCTTCGCCAATAATTTAACAGAACCGAGGGTACTGACTGGCAAACAGCCATTATAGCAAATTTTGACAAAAACGTACGTTTCTCAGTTTTATTTCTCGTTGCTTTTCCAGCCACAGTTAGGCGTCCTCAGTTATGTGAACTGAGCAGACCGATACAACTATCCAGAATCCTTCACTTTGCTTTTTAAATTCCTCTGGGGTTTGAAGGAAATACATTCTGGCAGTTGTGCAGCCAAATGACGACATCGTGAAAGTCAGTGGTTTATTGGGGTATACAATAATTAAATCACTTTTAGTGAAGAGATTTTAGTGAAGAGACTCAGATACATCATCACTCTCATTGGTTAAACTGTTGATTACACAGCTCTTTCAAACTTCATTGGAAAACCACTGCTACTGATTCGCGGCACATCACTATGATCCCATACTAACTACCATGAAAAAGATATATATTACAAGAGCTCAGCAAAGACGAACTGTGTAAACAATGTGCCATTTATAACAATGGACAATACCGTGTTTTGGTTTATATATTTTACAGTTTCTGAGCTTGAAACAGTATTGAAAGGTATTCAGGCAAAGATCTGCTTTCGTAAGAATAGCATGGTCAAATAAAGTCTCTTGAGTCTGAAAAATACAACCAAAGTCCATTTGTGTTGCCAGACTGAGTCGACCAAACGCTATGTACATGTTAGTGTTGAAGGTTGTTCCCTTCAAATGAAATACATCATAATGAACGTCACCAAACTGACACCCAGGCTACCCCACCCAATGCTGATCGCGTGACCAGCATCCCAGAGTGAAAAAGCAGTTGTGTCTTCATGGTGAGACATTGAATTACATCCACTCCACTGACAGCAAGTGAAACAGCGCTTCTCGTGAGCTGCGGGGGGGAAATGAAAACAAGGAAGCTTAGGATTTGAATAGAATAGAAAACACACTAGAAAGGTATTCAAAAGTTCTATAACTAGTAGTAATCGTAGATTAACGAGTGCGTTCGAGTATTGGTGGGTTTGGTATGTTATAAAAGCAAAAATTCTAGAAATAGCATTTTGTGCCTGAGCTGTTAGGTAGGCCTGAATTTGGCCTCCCTCCAGCAGGAGCGAAAACAAATGAATTGATCACAAAGCACGTGCATACGGGAGGGTTTGTTCTCGTTTATACATGTATTACGTAATATTAGTTACGACCGGTCAGTAGAAAACACGGACTGCAGTTGGAAGACCGCATTTAGTCCGCAATCCGCCTTTTATACCTGAGTCCGTGTTTTATACCCAGTCCGTAATACTTAAATAAATAAATAAATAAATAAATAAACATTTATATAGCGCCATTTTCCACTAATTGTCCATGGCGCTTTACAATACTTTAAAATTAAAATCCTAGTTTAAAATCCTAAAATTAAAATCCTAATCCTTTAAAAACCTAAAATCCTAAATCCTAAAAGTTAAAATCCTAAGAATTAAATACGCTATATAATACAATTAGGCTACAAATAAAAAGTAAAAACTACAAATCAAACGCACGCTTAAAAAGATAAGTCTTAAGGTTAGCCTTAAAAACTGCCTCTGATGATGAAAGTCTGATCTGGAAGGGTAATTTGTTCCAGAGCCTTGGTGCCGCCACGGAAAAAGCCCTTTCACCATACGTTTTAAGATTTGCTCTAGGCTCATCAAGCAACCTGTTGTTTGAAGATCGACCAGAAATGCGACCAGAAATGTTAAATCGCAGTAGGTCTTTAATGTAATCAGGGGCCAGTCCATTCAGAGCTTTGTAAGTTAACAACAATATTTAGCTTAGTCCCCGTTTTATACCTAAGTCCATCTTTTTTACCCAGTCCGCAGTCCGCAGTCCGCAGTCCGCAGTCCGCAGTCCGCAGTCCGCAGTCCGCAGTCCGCAGTCCGCAGTCCGCAGTCCGCAGTCCGCAGTCCGCAGTCCGCAGTCCGCAGTCCGCAGTCCACAGTCCGCAGTCCGCAGTCCGCAGTCCGCAGTCCGCAGTCCGCAGTCCGCAGTCCACAGTCCGCAGTCCGCAGTCCGCGGTCTGCGGTCCGCGGTCTGCGGTCCGCGGTCCACAGTCTGCAGTCTGCGGTCTGCAGTCCGCAGTCCCGCAGTCGGTATTTTATAGTGGCCGTGTAAATCGACACAAACGATGCCTGTTCCGTCGGTATGCGAGACGACGTACTTTTATTACCAAAGCTAGGACAATTATTCTGTTTACGAACACGACTTTGAATCGCTCGGCTTTGGGGGAACAGCTGCAGGGCATTTTCACTTCCGAAACAATGAAAGGGAGGACATGTGAGTGTACCAAAGCAATCCAGTGGGAGTTGAACTCTTTTCCCATGTAAACACTTTCGTTGGGTTTATGTTACATAATTTCCGCACAGAAATCTAGGCCAGCGAAGTGAAACTACACATTTCCCCCTTTGATTTATTCAGCAGAAAGCAGCGTTGGTTTTGGTCGAATAAAAAAGAGAAGAGGGTACACAACACGCAGCCAAACTACAGCTTTCTGTTCGTACGAAAAGTCGTACACATTTCGTTAAGACATGTCTGCAAGGTTTTTAAATTCCATTAACACTGACTTCGAACTTTAAATAAACAACTTATCCGCTACAGCCACAATAAGCTGCTTCGACACTCGAAAGTCCGCAATACTGCACAACACTCGAAAGAAAGCACATGGACGAACACGGAGATGGCGTTATTCGCCCCTGAAGAATTTTTTTTGGGAGCGGCCAAATTGGTGTCCACAGAAAGATGCATACACAAAACTCGAATATCTCCGCATTACCAGATTAGAACTACGTTAATTCTCTCGAACACAAATAGTTTCTCTCCTTATAAAATTAAGCAAACAAACAAATAATCAAGTCCGTTTTTCAGGTGGCTCAACACAGTTTCTAACACTTAGATGTTGATGGGTCGTTGTAACCACTCTTTATCACTTGGTGCTACCATCATGGTTTCAAAAATTTGCCCAATCATTGGTGAACACGTTGTTCTCATTTTCGTGACACAATAGGTTACCATAACAACAGTAACAGGAAATTTTCGAAAATTTAAGGTGGCTCTGAACCCTACCTAGAATTTTTTTTAAACTTTGTTAAAAGTTGCAACTTATCATGCTTATCAAAAGTTGATAATATAAAACAATTTCACCTTGCCGTTTTTGAATTATAGGCCCCTTAAGCTGTAATTAAGGGTGTTTTTAGGAGGTCATATTGTTGCTATGGTAGCCTATTGCGTCATGAAAATGATAACAACGTGTTAACCAATGACTGGGCAGTTTTTTGAAACCATGATTGTAGCAGCAAGTGATAAAGAGTGACTTGACTTATCGTCTGCCTTCGACACCATAGACCATAGTGTCCTTATGGATAGGTTATACACCCGGTTTGGTCTGAGAGGTACTGCCCTGGCTTGGATCAAATCGTATCTGACAAATCGCTCGCAGGCGGTTGTTATCAAAGATGTTCACTCTTTTTCCGCTAAGTTAATCTGCGGTGTTCCTCAGGGTTCGGTGCTGGGTCCGCTGCTGTTCTCCCTCTACGTCACGCCCATTGAAGATAAGATCATCGCTCATGGCCTCCAGTCCATGATATTTGCGGACGACACGCAAATGTACTTGGTTATGCAACGATCTGAACAATCATCTTGTTTGAGTAAGCTAGAGCTTTGTGCACAGGATATCTTATCTTGGATGGCAGATAATAAATTATTATGCAACTCATCAAAAACTGAAATTTTGCATTTTTTCATCTCGTTATCTTCAGCGTCAACCTATAGCCGCGGTGAATATTGCTGGTTCTGAGATCAAGACAAGCGTGAATGCCCGGGATCTTGGGGTCACTCTCGACCAGTGCTTAACGATGTCCATGCATGTAAGCAATCTTTGCAAATCTGCTTCATTTGCTCTAAAGCGTATTGGAAATATTCGTCAGTATCTTGACCAACCAAGTACAGAAAAATTCGTTCACGCTTTTGTGTCCTCTAAACTGGACTACTGTAACAGTCTCTTGTATGGTCTCCCTGACAAGGAAATCTCGAAAATTCAACGTGTTCAGAACTCGGCCGCCCGGCTGGTTACAAAAACAAGGAGAGCGGATCACATCACGCCAATCCTCCGCAAACTTCACTGGCTGCCCGTGCGCAAGCGTTTCATTTTTAAGATTTTACTTTTTACTTACAAAATTTTAAACGGTTTAGCACCCTGTTACTTGGCGGAACTTATTAATCTTCGTCAACCGATAAGGTGTCTTCGTTCAAATAATGATCACCTGCGACTGCACATACCGGTGTTTAGGACAAAGACCTACGGGGGACGCGCTTTTTCATCTTGTGCGCCAACACTGTGGAACAGCCTCCCACTTGATGTGAGAAGTGCCCCATCAGTGGATACGTTTAAAACTAAGCTTAAAACGTTTTTGTTTAATAATGATCTTTAGTATTTCTATAATGAATTTTAGTATCTTATGATGAATTTTAGTATTTAATGAATTTTAGTATTTTATCATCCATTGTAATTTAATATGTTTTCCTTATATTGGTTTCGTTATCGTTTTTCTCATTTTTATTCTGTAAGAGCATTGAGATTTTTTAATGTAATGCGTTAGAAATAAATTATTATTAATTATTAATTATTATTATTATTAAAGAGTGGTTATAACGACCCATCAAAATCTAAGTGCTGGAAACTGTTTTGAGCCACCTTGAGGGCCGATTAACTGATCTTTTCGAGCCATTGCTAAGGGGAATTTATTCTCATATAACCCCATCACTTTTAGTTAGTTCAGAGTTATTTCATATGTTTTAACTTTTTCATGATCAGGCCACACCCTTGGTCATGTGACTAATCCTGAAAAAATGCAAAGGCTCCCAGGCAAAGTGCTTTATCGGGAATTTTTCATTGACTTAATATTTTAAATTTAATCATCATTACGCTAGGCATAGATTTTGTTTCATTTCTAAAAGGTCAGATTTTGAGAGAATTTCAAAATATTGAAAAATTCGTAATTTTCTGAAAAAAGCATGATTTCGAAAAAGGAATGCATAGCTATGTTTCCAACGTCGGCTTTAATCGAAACTCGTCGAAAAAAGGCTGGATTTAATGAAAAACTGCGTTTCCGTTAAAGAAACCAGTAGTGCGCCCGATGTATATTGAAAGTTACCCTATCAGCAAGTGCGCAATTTTCACTACCAGCGCACTTCGGTAAGATCAAACAAAGCGACACGGAGGTAGTATTTCTCTTTCTTTTGTTCTTGTTTTTCTGTTTATCTCTTATTTTGTCTTTGCTTGTACTTTTTTTCCTTTGCATTTGTGGAACACAACGAGAGAACATCTAAAATGTAAGCGAATTTGCTAGTTATGGAGTTGTTTTTATTTTCCGCGCTCAGGCTGACGTAAGTAACCAGAAAGTGAATTTTCACCTCCTTAGCAACGCGCGCGAGCGCGCTTACGAATCGTGATAGACTATTATTAATTGTTACACGTTCAACTGAGTTCGTTCTTTAGTATGAGAGACAGTCAACAAGACGTACGGAGCAGGCGAGACTTCCAGCCAAACCAGAAGGCTAAACTAGGCTGGATAGGAAGAAAATGAACTTCCAATCTTCTTGTCTCAGTCCTTCTCTGTCTGCAGATTAGTCTGAGATAAACGAAATGCCAAACATTTAACGTTTTGGAGGCGGCGTGGCCGAATGGTTTAGGGGGGTGGATGTGAAATTTGGAGGTCTCTGGTTCAAATCGTTGATAGTATTGAATTTAACCCCTCGGCCTCGCTTTGTAAATAGCCAACTGGTTTACCTCCCACCAACTGACATTCTTTTAAAAATATTTTTGGTCTATTTTCAACATTTGTTTGTTTGCTTACAGTGTCCTCAATTAGCACAACATTGCTAATTTGATGCTTAAACAAAGACATTCGATTTATTTCACTTAGTTTAACAGAAAATCCCATTTATAAGCTGTGAAAGTGAATTCAAGTTTGTCGCTCATCACAGGAATGTCCAATGTACAGGCTACAATACATGACAACTTTGTCTGGTTCAGTCACAAGTCAGCGTAAGCTGGGCTCATAAGTGGTATATTTCATAGTAATTTATCTAACATTCTCAAACTCATTAATAATTCATCAAGTTTAAACAAAGGAAATCATGTCCGTGAAGTTGTTTAGATATCTGATCTTAATTAGCATAGATTCTTACGATTTTATTTCTTCGTTTTCTCCCTAGTTTTAGTCTCGATTGAGAAGATATATCAAAAACTCAAGACAGTATTTGACCACATTTCCAAACACCTCGACGTTCGTCAAAAATACTCCGCTGCGCGTCGTATTTTCAACTCTCTTCTCGGTGTTTGGAAATGTGGTCAAACACGGCCTTTCGTGTTTGATATATTACATCTAAGACATACCTTTACAAGGTTTTGCTCTGGCCTTTTTACACTCTTTGTGATTTGCGCAGCCCATATGATAGTGAACTATCTTATCTCTTTTGGTACTCTTCGTGAAGCAGATATTAGATAAACCATTGTCGCATCTCTTTAGCGTGCGTTTGTGAACACATTCTTCGTACGAGGAGTTCTTCGGACAGTGGTGGCACATGGGATACATTTCATGGGCGGGGTGCTTGACGCTACCGTGTTGATACGAGAGGTCTGGGTCATCATCCTGCGGACTTTCCGAGGGATGTTTCCCCTCCGCTGAGGAGAACATGAAAACTCATTTCAACATGCATTTTGTTGTATTGCAGTCCGAAGCTTGTCGCATTTCTGCAATACTGGTCTTTAACTCTTACTTTAAATCAATAACAAAATCAGCGCACATGCATGATGAATACACCCTGTCGTTTTCTAAAAAACAAGACTTCACGTACTACCTCCTATACCTGTTGAATATACGAAAACTCTCAGTGGTGAAAGGAATTTTGCCATTGCGAAAAAAGTTATTCTTCTGTCAAATCGGCAGCTATTACGTATAGGTCAAGTGAGCCATACCATTCCCAAAACTAGCGCAAATAGTAAATCGCGTAGATAGTATACCTAGATTACATTTTGTTTGTTTGTTTGTTGTCTATACCTCTGAAGCTAGCAATAACTTACAGAAAAGGTTTATAACTCAGTAAAGTAAGCTGCCTGATTGATAACTATTCGCGAGGTCAAGAAAGCGTGGTCCACTATGAAATGGTGCAAGAATTATGTCAGCTCTGTAATTGTGTTTGTTTTACTTCTTAATAGTAAGTCTTTTGTTTTTGACCATCGAAAGTGTCAGTCCAAATTATTTCCCACAAATCTCTGTCTCACCAATTTTCTGTTTAACAAATATCGTGCAACTTATATTCCGAAGAAAAGTTAAAATCATTCTCGTGCCCTTTGATAATTACCTTGAGTGCTATTTGACTTATCATGTTCAGTTGCATTTTTAGACTTCCCCTTGTCGTCTAACTCAACAGTCTGTTGACGTGGAAACAGGAAGAATGAAATGGTATAGGGGTGAGGCTCCTCATCTGTGACGTCACTTCCGGTCGTCCGTTCTGCTTGTTGTGCGTCAACGACTTGTGAAACGAAACAATGAAATGTTACGTCGGGTCTTTTAATCTGTCAATTACGACTGTTGTATTCTTACAAAGTTTACATGGTCCACAATCAGCGTCACAAGTCGTTGGAACACTAGTAACCTGCTTTTCTTTGCTGTGTTTGTATCAGTCACAGAGAAACGAGGAGAACTAGTAACAAACAGCATTGGTTTACATTTTGATTAAAATGCCTGTCCTGTGGGCGAGTGGATACCCTACCTTCCCCTTCCCCTTTCTCCCTCCTCTAGCATCGTGAAAAGAAAAAGAGCGAGAAGCGAGAGCTAGTGTTTCAACAAATTGTCACAGATTTGCACTTGGGAATGTCAGGCGTTTTTACTGGGGTGCTTCTCTCCTAAATTTCAGACAGTATTAAAGCCTGCAGTACAATCATTTTTCGGTTTTTAGCGGTCAATTTCAGCGTTTATTCATATCAGTTAAAACAGGGGGCGAGTCAAAACGACTGTATTACGCAGGCGCCAAGATAGTAGGACAAGGTTCCTTTTTCAATCACTTGTTTTGGCAATTTCGAAGAATCGTACCCATACCTGAAAAACGGAAGATGTTAGAAACTGAAACTTGTAAGAATCAATTTTTCTACCTATCGACTGGGGTAGGTGTGCTATAGGTGACTGCTGTCCCGTGCAAAAGAGAAATTTATGTTCATCCACCTTACATTGGACGGTTTTTACAGCGCTTACAGCTGCCGCATCATCATTTTCATCATTATTACGTTTTATGCAGGGGCGGGGCAGAAGACTTTTCGTATAGGCATCATCCAACAAAAAATGACGTCACATCCGG
The DNA here is from genome assembly GCF_042242905.1 of Orbicella faveolata. Lineage (NCBI taxonomy): Eukaryota > Metazoa > Cnidaria > Anthozoa > Scleractinia > Merulinidae > Orbicella > Orbicella faveolata. Next base: position 17,731,868 of record NW_028301540.1, read on the forward strand.
TTTAAACTGCGCTTCGCGGCTCGTTTCACAAAGCGAGAAAATGGCGTTTCGATTACTCGTGGTTTCCCTCTATTTGTAAACCATCAGTTTCGTTTCATTTTATATTGAGTATGGAAGGATGTTGCAGACACATTACTTCGACTTTTGAAGCAAAAATTTCGGGAAAAGAGAAAAGTTTATTATTGTTTTGAAGCAAAATAACGGAGAGCCTTCCGTCATCGTCGGGCGAATTTTACACATTTGTAAAACTGGTGTTGTTCCGACTTTTGGTTCTTGTTGTTCGTGATTTAGTGATAACAATAAGTGCAATAGCCTATAATGTTAACAACAACCTGGATGAAGTATTGCTGGTCATAGTTTGCACTGTGTACTACGGGAACATAATTAACAGAAGCCGTTTAGCTCCGAAAGTCGCTGTCACCAGAACTTTTGTTAGTCTTGGCTCACGTGTATTGGTAGAAGAGACAAGCTGGATCGCATGCTGAAGGTCAGTATCCCACATTCCTACATCTCTCGTTGAAGATTGTTGTTTTCAGTAAGATACAGTACATATGTATCGGTAGTTTGGGGTCATCAGTCTCTTTCTCTTTGGTGAGTGCTTTTAAAACGCGCAGTAAAAACTTGATTCACGGCATGGAAACTTATGCCTCGCTGGATCGAAATTCGAGCAAGATTTTTGAGTTCTAGTCCTCTTTAAAAGTAATTAAATCAATTATTCAAATCCAAGCCATCAGAGGGAATCTGCCATTGAAGCTGCCCTAAGTTAAGGTCCTGTTCATGGACTTTCCCCTTTGAAAATCGTGGGGGTGTTCTTTGAGGCAACACAAGTCCCATTTGTATGGTCTCGGGTACCCGGGATAACCCTCCCCCTGAGGCAACTTTATCAAGTGTTTGTATGAGAAAATGTAGCCCATGTAGGCCGAGTAAAAGTTGACCCTGCATGATTATTCGTAACTCCTATTGAATAATCAAATGTGCAACTATCCCTCTTTGTTTAAGTTTCCCTCACTCATTTGATCAGAGTGGGTTTTGCTGAGTTAATTTTCTCTTCTTTGATACAAATTGCTGCTTTAAATCTTAAATCTAGGCATTACGTGACACTCGCCATGCTGAGAGTTGTTCCAGTTAGGCGAGCCAAAGTGTTTATGTATACTCAAAGAAAAGTTGTTGGTTACTTTAGCTGCCAAGGTGAGTCAACTTGCCCACCTGAATTGTCTCACCCCCAAGTCTGGTTCGTCATCCTTGTGTAAACGGTTGGTTGAATTTTGCAAAGAAATAAGTGAAAAGTTAGCTCCGCCAGGGTAACTCGGGGAAAGGGTTGTCTCTGGTACACAAGAGCCATTCTATTTTATTTCCATTTTCCCTCTTCCTCTTCCAACTGATTATGCAAAATATACTGTCCAAACTCTTTATGGGTACTGGTGTTTGAGAGTGTCATCTTTATCACTACTGTGGAATGTACCTCACCATAGAGCCACCCCCGTTAACACAGCCGCCTAGTTATTATGGCCACTCTATTCTGGCTCAAACAAAATCTCAGTCGGTCATTTTCTTATTTATTAATTATACAGTCAGATTTTTGAGACCTGTTGGTGACCAGATTAACAGAATTCTGGCACATTGTAGGAGTAATTTATATACAATTTACAGCAAGCAACAAGCATCATTTTGTTAGTGAAGTCCCATGCATATATGTAACTCTTGATTATTTTGAGATTTTATCTTTATTATGTCATCAAGGCAATAATATTTTGATTCCTGCTCCAGCGGTAGGGGGGGGGGGGGGGGGACTCTCCTCTATGTGCTATATACAGCTGTGCAGCCCCAAAGGGTATGGTTATTCAGCTGTTTTGGTCATAAATACTCTAGGGTAAGGCTTTTGCCCTCTTGTCTTTAATTTGTTATGTTTTTTAGAATAAGCTACCTCAATTTTCATCATTATTGATAAGACCATCAACAAAAGTCCTTCAAAACTTATGTTTAGGACAACTGTAGCAGTCGCTACAGTCACAAATGGGGTAGGGAAAATCACAGATTATGGTCATAAATAGGTTAAGAGTTTAACTTTTGTGAAGAGGGCTGCAATGACCCCCACCCAATTTTTCTGGGATGTACAAAACACATTTTCTTAGCAGTTACTACAGTCTTGCTTTAGTGAATCAAAATAGTACTTGCTGCCAAGTACTTTATAAATTAAAGTATAACCCCTCCAGAAGCCTTCACAAAGTACATGTAATACCTGGTGCTAACAATTTTTTTTGCGGCTGATTAAAATTTGGTATTAAATTGTACTGAACTGGTGCAGATTTAATATATTACATGATATTTTGTCACACTTAGTTCACTTATTTTAAGACTACTCAGCAGCAACTAGTACCTCTTGTATGACCATGCAGTAACAGTATATTCCAAACAAAAAAAAAGTACATGTATATGTATTACTATCCTGCCTGGAAGAGTGTGTAGAGAGAGCACACAGTGCAGTGCCCTACTGTATGCCTTTTGTTAGGTATAATAATCTTAAATTTAGAAGACTCATATTGATCTTAGAATTCACAGAAAAGTTGATTTCTTGGCAACTCTCCTTTAGCTGTGTCACTTCATAATAAATTAGCAGTTTGGTATGTTGTAGCATAGAACTTTAATTAATTAAGTTATCACACTGGTATCACAGAGGTCATGGGTTAGAATCCAGTTCACACCTAATTTTTTTCAGGCTATAATTTCACCTTTGCTTAAGTTGTGTATAGTACGTTGCAATGATCAATCATGTCTTTATAAGTTGATCAATGTATATATGTCCCACTGACTTAAACTTCAACATTTTATCTTAAAGTTTGTTTATTTGTTTTATTGTGTGGTTCTAGAAAATGTCCATACCCACCCCAAGGAGATTACTGGAAATTCCAGGGATGGGGAGGGTCTCAAAAGCCAAACTTTTTAAAGAAATTAAAGTATTAATAAAAATTGGAATTTCCATAGGGAGGGATGGGGAGATCTCTGTTTAATAAATACATAAATAATATGTACAGACCCATTATCTGATGTGAAGACTGTGCAACATATCCTGGCCAACGAGTTGCCAAGGTGTAGCATCCTTGTTATCAATTTCAAGTACCAAATTAAAGAAGATCAGCATGTTAGATGGGAGAGGGGAATTTTTCAAAATATCATAAACTAAAAATATATATATTTTCCAAACTCAATCATGTTAGTAGTGTTAGTGTCTATTTATTTATTTATTTATTTATTTATTTATTAATGAATACCTGTGAAGAGATAGTCATACATTCTTGCAAATATTCTGGGAGTCTCCCACATACCATTTAGATCATCCAGTCCCCCAGGAAAGTTATGAAATTTATTGTCCAAGTAAACTACTGAACCATGGGCTCCAGTGGGGACAGTGCTTTTACGATGTAATTTGCAGATGTGCTACATAATATGAGCTTAACAGTTTTGTTACCATGGCAACAGACTGCATTTCAGACCTTCCCTGATATTCTAGGCTTTTCTGGCCACCTCATGGTCTTGATTAATGTTTTTCAAGCTAAAAATCACTGCATTATTGAAATTGGGTTAGAGGGAACTGGAAAAGATTGAGTTGCCAATTGGGAACATATTTTTATAGCCATATTAGTGTGTTGCCTGTAGAACTATAAGGCTACCAAGTTTCAATGATCTCTGCTGTATATATGGTCTGCACTTGATGTAATATTGGGTTTGGTGTATGACATCATCAGTCCTCTCATTTGCATATATTTTACACATTTTAAACTTAAATATCTCCAGAATTAATGCAAATATTTGTTAAGGTAAACAGCATTTGTAATCTATAGTGGAATTCTATTTGATACTCCTAAAAATTCTGAATCAAGGGGTAAACATTTGATGATAGTAGCATGCCAAATCATTGAGGTGAATTTATGCTGCTGACATTTACATGTACTGTAAGGTGTTGAAGAGAATTTTGCAGGGGAATTTGGTGTGTTTATTGAATTGCCAGAGGTTGGTTGGCTGGTTTTGTTATTGCTTTGTCATTATCTTCCATGTATTTTTTTTTTTAAAGAAGAGTGGTTGGTGGCAAAAGCAAAACTGGCAATATTCTCACTTACCTGTGTTTGTAAAGTCATGTTTTTAGGTTTTTGTGGTCAATCTATTAGTAGTTGCACTGTCTTAAATTACAATAGAAAAGATGTGATATTATTATGTAAGTTATACTTTGGTATCGTTCATACCAAAATTATAGTATTTTCTGGTTCAATGTTTGCCTCTGCATTAATTTGATTAAACTACTGTAGTTTATTTTTTAATGGAATTTAATTCTGTCAAAAGGGAGGTGGGAATCTGAGAACAATAGCTGTGAACTAGACCAACAAATATACAGAAATCTACCACCATTGCTTTCATGGCTGAGTGGAGATGAATCTAAGTCAGACCAAAATTAGAAAAAAAATTACTGATTTATTGGAGAGTTGAAATGGGATCCTGGCTATGGGAGAGTAGGAATTGGGGCTGAGGGGGGTGGGTGGTGTGCTTGTGAATTTAAGAACCTCTCTGAAAGTGAAAACAAACTGTAGGTTTGAAAAGTTTAAAGCGAGGTTAAAAATTATACTTTAATATATCTTGTTTATTGAGGTGGTAATGAGCATAATGCCCACTTACGGTGAGTCATTGAAACAATGACATAATTTATGTTTGTCTTTTCTTAGGTGGTTACCTCCTGGCATATACACCCCACACAGGCATACAATGTTATGATTAGATGATACAACCTGCTTTCCCATGTTTAACATACACGTAAGAGTACTGATCAGTGGACCAGTGTACAAGTGTGATTTCTCTACTGATAATGAGAATTATAATAAAGATACAAAGCCACTCTGGTGTGATTTATTTAATTATTGCTTAACGGTAAAGTGAACCAGTTAAACCAAAGGTTGCACTCTGTAAGATCAGGTGAACAAAAATTAAATAGAAAATTTCACTACATCAATTTTATTAATTAAGTATACTTCTCTGCAAAATATAGTTGGTATTTTGTTGTACTGGTAAGAATATAATTTGGAAATTTTTTATGGGAAATGTTTCCATTTAAAAATGTAGCTCAGATGCCACAACTATAGTTCTCCTTTCTGTGGTGTTTTCTTTTGTGGTAAATTGTGAAAACAAATTATGTTGACCTACATGTAAGTTAAAAAAATATACAAGTAGTAGCTCTTCTGAAAAAAAAAGTTAATTTGTTGTTGTTTCTTCCTGTTCATTTTTTCCTTGAACATTTTTATTTTCCTAATAAGTAGTTTAGCTAGCCATAAAAATGTTTTGTTGTCTCAGACCATTTTCAAGATAAAAAAGTGATTTGTATATAAAATTTGAATTTTTTTTTTGGGGGGGGGGGTGGGGACCTTTTCAGAATTTCCCTACAAAGATCACAAGGTACAAGGGAAGAAGCAAAAATAGAATTTTAAGTGTTAAAACATATGTTTTCATCATCAGTTTGGGCCTCTCTGTGAAGCTGCATAGTATACTTGAGGATCATGTTATACCCATTTTAATTCAAAATACAAATGGAAACTTGCATTGACAATCACTTAATCTCTTGGCACTGTTTTGTTTTTTAATAATGGCCTTTTTTCACAAAACAATAATTTGAACATCTTTGTTTCACAAGCTGGGAGCGGGGGGGGGGGGGGGGGGAGGGGTATTCTACAAAGTTTTAAATGGAAAGGTCTTATCTCAAGGTCCATTACCCCTTACCCTTTTGTATACATTTGTACCATTTTGATAGAAATGGCACCTCTTTTGTCGACCTTACATTGCAAAAGGGTTAATGTACCCCTTTAACAAACCTATTTAAGAATACTGCATCCCTTTTCTATTCCCTTGGAAAAAAGTTAATAAATAATATTATAGAATCTCTTCATTCTGGCTGAGGAGAGTAAATGAGAGCTTTTCAACAACATTTTAGAACCAGAAGAATGGAATCCCTAAATGACAGATTTTCCTACCCTTTCATACACCTCAACTTGTGAAATCCCTATCATTAATTTTATACCTGAAGCCTGAAATAGGTACTCATCGTGAGCTGAGCCACCCCATATAGTTCATTACAGAGAGCCTTCCCACATACACAAATCAGGAACTCTTGACAAGTACTGTAAGTAGATGCTGGCTTTAAGACTGGTCTGAGCCAGCTTCTTCAGTTTTTTAGCACAAACTTGTTGCTCTCTGTCAATTTCTAGTACAAAACCTTTTCTTTGCTGATCTGGTCCAAGTTCACAGACACTAGCATCACTCTCACGACACTGACTCTATCACTGTCACTCACAGTCTGATTCTTCAGTTTCACTGCACCATGCTTCATCATCACCCATCATTGTTAGACATGAGTTCATTAGCTTGTAAAATTCATCAGCCTGGCAGTGTCATTGTTGCCATTGCCTGTTCCCAGACTTCCTTTTATGGCTAGGTGTAGGGGCATGAAATTTCACTACTGTTTACAAACAATTTGTTTAGATGGCATATTGAAAGTGATGAATTACTGAAAATTGTCAGTATTGCTAGTGTTCTCTCGTTTCCTTAGGGATTGAAATATCTTGATGTAAGATTACAAAGAGAAAGCACACTGAAATATAATGCACAACTTTTTAGTAACCTTTCAAAATGGGTTGCCAATATGACAGGGATTAATAGATGAGGAACTTGGTCTGCAAACAGGGCAAATGAGAGGGTTTGAAGAAATTAAAGGTGCATGCTTGACCTCAGTTGGGGGGGGGGGGGTATTGGAACTTAGCGCTGCTGACGTCAAACACTGTTGAAACGGAAAAATAAATTTGATTATAAATGAGAGACAACCACGACATGTCCAAATTACTTAATCGCCGTTAAAACTAATCCTCTTGCTTTTTTTTAAGGGGTTCACGGCCTGCTTGTAACGAAGCGTTTATCAATTAAGGGATTGCTTAGGGAAAACATCTCTTGTTTAAGGTTCTTAACCAATCGTAACATATTTTATGGCATCAGTTTGAGTCATGAACAAACACACGAGTTTGTGTTAGTGTCGATCGGCAAGAAAGTTATGCAAAGCGCGTTATGTGTGTGGGTCTATTCTTGCAGTGATACGATTAACAGCACTCAAGTACTCTCGAGTGTTTGGCAACAGTAAATTTTTAAAAAGGCGCTTCTGTTAATAAGGTTCCCCCATGTCTAGAAACCTGTCATTGTGCATTTTTCTTAGTGTAATGCCTACCTAAGAGAATAGGATATTTGAATTGAGTGCAACTTACCTAGAATTCATTATCTCCACACAAACGATGACTCCTGTGGAATTCAGCGAGGAAGAAATGGCGACATTTCGTAAAAAACACGCCTTCAAAACAGCGTGTTTTTGAATAAATAATTACCCTGTCCTTCAAACAAACTGATATGACGAGGAAGAAGACAAAATTTTGTTTATCGTGGCCAAATAAAACGTTAAAAATATCCGGCCGATTGCAAAATATTACCATTTTACTTACTGAGAGAACGATTATGCCATGTTCAAATTTGATTTTGCCGCTCAGCGCTCTTTTTTACCGGATGTGACGTCATTTTTTGTTGGATGATTCAGATACACAAAAAGTGCCAGGCGCGCAGAGTGTTCTCCCCCGCCCCTGGTTTTATGGAACACGATGGAGCTGTTCAAGAGCAGGGTAATCTCCGTCGGAGAGATCAGACGCGCTGGGGCAGTTACTGATAAACAGATAACAGTTATAAATAATAAGAAGAAAATGGGTGGAAGACTAAAAACAACAAACAAACAAACAAACAAACAAACAAAACAGACTTGTTATAACAAGCGACATATTTTGTCTTGACGTGCCTTTTGAAGTCAGTGTTTTAGTGAAGACTTGGATCGCTCTCTTATAAAGTAGCGCAATGGTATGATGAGACACAATCGGATTATATGGTTAATTATATAGACCAGCCATCATTGACTTCACAGTTTAATAACTGCTATTTTTGCTATTTTCAACATTGATTGAAGAAAGCCAAATTACCCTGACTATTGTAACCAGTGTCCTTGATCCTTATGGCCTATATTTATCGGCAAAGTAACCAAAGGCTCTGAATGTATAGTGCCACCCTCACAAATAGTATTTGCCTTTTATAAAACTTAGAGTTTGTCAGTCGGTTGTTTGTCAAGAGAAAAAAATAAAATGACACTGAAACTTTCAGTGTCATTCAATTGTGACAATTGAATGTCAGCTGCTTAGAAGGTGTGGAAAAATTGCCAGCCTGATTCTTGCAAATATACATAAGCTTATATCTATAAAAAGCCTTAGACGGTCCAAACATTTGAAAATGGTCGTTATTGTGTCCGTGGAGTGTTAGAACTTAATAATTCTACAAAGTGCCAAAAATCACAACAGTGCCATTGAGTTTTGTTTTGTCTGTTAAGAGACATATTGACAATGAGCTTGTCAAACTTGGAATATAAAACGCGTTTTATTTGTTAAAAACAACTCTACGATTTTTCTTTTTACGAAATTCAAATGATTTAGAAGCGATGTTTCAAATAATTGAAGAACAAAGGGCTTAAATGGAGTCTGAGATTAAGAGAAAAAGAATAAACAGCTTTAGGTAACAGGTAGGCCCGGAGTAACGTTTTCAGCTGAATTCTCTTCAACTAAGGAAATAAGTTTTATCTTGTAAGAAATTGGTAATTAGTCAGTTACAGTGCTTTTTGTGTCAGCAGTCTCATGGTTCACCAAGCGAGGGTAAATTTACGAGTGGGAATCCAAAAGTTTGTAATTACGTCATGTTGGGATTATTTTAACAACTATATCTCTCCTCTTAGGGTATCGGCTTTGATATACGATATTCTCATTTAGGATACTTTTTCATGGTAATTAAAGATATGTTCAATAGAATAACATTTGGAAATTTAACTTTAGTATAGCGCATGAAAACACGTTTAAAATCTGTGATTTACCCACGAGCAAATAAATACGAGAGGGCCATGCTACAGTGACCCGGTCCGTTATTACAACATATCTAGAATTGCATCCTAGGGATTCAAACTCCTCTCAAGAAAGGAGATGATACCCAGATTATAACGATTATCAGTCTACTTACCAAGTGCGAGGCAAAGAAGCAAACAGGCGAACATCAGACGGCTCATATCAGCCTCCGTGAAACCTGAGACGCACAAAAACAAGCACTAGTCAGACGGGTGAATAGCCGTGACCTTCAGAGCGTGCAAGCGGAGCAGGGCAGGGCAGGTATCACAGCAGGTCCAATGTCACCCTGCAAGTCAGCCGAGCGATCAATACTCTCAAAGCAAATTCTTGTCACGTGAAATAAGCGACACTTTGACGGCCCGAAGGAAAGACCATCGGTGGTCAGGCTGAAATGTGCGAAAGAAAAACTTCGGTCATTTTTTGATCTGTGTTTTTCTCAATTTTTTTACATTAAATTAGGAATGCATCTCTCAAAGGAAAGTATATTTTTAGTGACCTGAAGATTTAACAACCACCACGAGTATTTTACAAGCGAGTAACCAAGAAGTTCAAGATAATCCTTTGAGATTGTAAGTAAGTTGTAACATAATTTTAGCTTGAGCCCACGAGTTGGGGCGTTTCAATGTTGCACTCTGATGTATTTCAGGACACGATTTAAGTGGGTTAAGAAATCTTCAGATATTGATAATAAGCGAGTGGAATAATAAAACGCTGTACGTTTTCACCAGTCAGACTAAGGTCAAACCTGCCATTATCATTCTCATTCTGTGATTGAAATTTGTCAATGAAACCTGAAAATCAGTGCTAACAGTAAAAAGCCATATTTCTTGTCGTTTACCTACCTTTCTAGCTTTTTCTACCCACTTCTGTTAAGAGACGTTGTTCACTGGTGCTATAATCGTATGTTATGAGCAAGTACAGTTTTTGTTAATGAGTTCTTTTCTCGCGTGGTTTCACTTGAGTGATCCTCAAGCAAGATAAACTAAGCAGAATCTGTTCTGAACGCACCGGCGAATCCCACTTTATAAACTTTCACTTGGGGTTTTATATGCTTTGTAATCTGTGCGAATTTTTCCCCCAGATTGCAGAGATTTTACAGCAGCTATTTCCTTTTATCAATACAATAGGCATACTCGATGTATTCAAATTAAAGAAATCACCGATTCATTTTCCTTCCAAACCAATATAGTTCCTCTTGTTTCAGTTCCCTGAACCTCTAAGTTAGAGTTTGATTGTACCGTAACAAGTCAATTTGGCTCGTAGTAGTTTGTGTTAGGTCCTTTGCATAAGCCGGTCACATGGTACTTGCGACGCTGGACGACAAGCCAAGCACTGGAACATCCAAAATAAAGAAAAGCCACGCTTGAATGGCTGAAGCCGCTTGTTTTGGAGGCTGTCGCATTTTTTTCGAATTCTGTGACGGGTAGAATAGGCGGAGGATTGGGCACTACCAATAGGTTTCAACAGGCGCGTGACAGGAGTATATAAAATAACAGATAACAAGAGACGCCACTAAACACGATTGCTGGAATGATAGAATGTTCAGTTTTCGGCCACTTGAACAAGTTTGTCACCAGTGAATGGCTCATTTGTGAAGAACCTTTCAAATGGAAAAGAGTTTTCCATACATACTCATTGTATGTACTGAATCAAACTCAGAGTTTTCCTTCCACTAATTTTGGAGCCCCGGCAAAAGATAACGGAAATACTTATTCAAGCTACTGTTATGAGCGGCTGTCAGATGTTGTGCATGTGAAATCAATGTTACAATGTGAAATCTCTCCGTTGACCTGAGGAAAATTAAACGCCTTTAGCAGCCGACAACAGTTCGCCTTGTGGTTACAGGCCTCTTACTCACATTTTAACATTTCTGGGCTTGCCTTACTCAAAGGGATTCATGCTGACGTCATTGTTTACATTTTTGCTCATTTGCATGCGGCTTTGAGTACAGAAGGAAACAGGTTAGATATGAATTGACTCCAGGCAGCTAAAGAGCTAGTAAAACTTAATAAATGGTGAAATTTGTCTTTCAAAAGCTTCAAAATTTCTGGGTGACAAAAGTGCTAATGAGCTCATACTTTCTTTGTAAAATTTTGAGTTTTTAAACCCGTGTTGCACAAAAGGTATTCAATACATCAGGCTCATATTCATTGGCGGAGTTAATCGTAGTATGACCTTTCAATATTCAGATCTGATTTATTTGTTGCTCCAGCAGAAACTGAATTGCTTATGCTAATGTGGTAAATATTGTAAACAAGGATTCCTCTATATGGCGCAAAAACGTTCCGGCCTTGTTGATTCTCCTGTAGCACTCCTGTAAACTGTTTCGACACCATATGGACAAGGAAAATTAAGTACAAACACGTGATAACTCCTTGAAACCTACAAGTGATTTTAACCTGCATTATCAATTAGCATCAACAACAACAGCATGCGGTCAAACTGTATTAATATGTGCTCCTATTCTATATATGATGCCTAGTGCAGTGTGCTGGCTACCCTGTAAAAGAGTTAAGCTTCTCTTAACATTGGTAATAAAGACATTTTGAGGTGGTTCGTGTTATAAACTTTAATAATCCTCACTTATTATAATCGTCCGTGTTTAGACCAGTGAATACAAACTCACCTTGTTATGTCAAGTTTCACAGATGGAAGATTGACGTAACTGAGGAGGAGGACTCAGGGAAAAATTAGTGATTTGTTTCGGATAGGATCGAAGCCTCTTCGTCCGTCGAAAAAAAACTTTTTTCCTTTGCTTTTTACCTCAAGTGATATTATTTCTTGGAGTGTAAAGCTTGGTCATGTGGAAAGCCTTGATTAATCTCCGCCAACAAAATAACTCCTACTGATGCTTTGAAAATCAACAATATATTTTTATGGCTGTTGATTTTATCAGCATTGCTATGTTTCTCCAATATTTAAAGCCTTTTTGTATCCATTTGTTATTGGCAGCTTAGACAACCTGTTAAACAACCAGCCAACCTACCTGTAACTTCCACTGATGAAAACTAACCACCACCTCGAGTGAACCTCAAATACATCAGAAATCATGCACTTGCAGTGGGAATATTAGAATGCAATCGCCTGTAAATGACTTATCCGTCGATTAAAAAGGTGGCTTTTGAAGTGACCGGGTGATTTATTTAGACCTAGCAATTGATCATGGCAAATTGAATCTCATGATCTCACAAAAAAAACTCTTGAAAATTCACAATTTGATGAGATCATCCTCCGCTTAGTAACAGATTTAACTGACTAATTTACAACAGATCTCCATTATTCTCAGACCAACCTTGTGATTAGCTTCAGTATAAACTCAGAAGAGGTTCAAGACAGAGTTAAAAGGAAGAGACAACTTCACACTTGCTATGCCGCTTTACTGTTGTGTTTTAAAACTAACAATAATTGACATAATTCAGTATATTGGTCCTTGGAATTAACAGTTGTTTTTTTTTACAACAATTATAGCAGTTATCGTGGGCGCATTCCCTAAGAAAATTACATAAAAGAGCGCATCATGTATAACAACTTAAAATTATTTGCGCATATAAATCACTCCTTTTTTTGCGAGGAGCATCAGGATATAAGGCTGCAGTTTAGCTCGACAGTTTGAATTTCATCTGCAAAAGGAAACTATTGCTTTTAAACAATCATAGTATCTTGTATATAATAGAAAAATTACTCAAAGGTAAGTAAGTAAAGGAGAATTTCTAATCGAAAACCCATGTCATAGGGTATTTTTCACACGAAATAATAGCGTGCAAAGCTTGGGTAGTTGCCTGTCAGGAGAATGGGTTGGATGATATTTAATGCTGCTGGCTGGAGATTGTCAAAACTGATGAAAGGTTCGATGGTACACTGTGGGCAGTGAGCCCATAGGGGACGGGGTGTGTGTGTGTGTGTGGGGGGGGGGGGGTAACCTCGTTCCCAGGTCTTTTCCCTTAGAGATTGGGAGGGGGAAAGCTCTGGGAACGGGGCTGGGGGAAGGGGGTCGTGAGCAGCACATCAGTGTTGAGACCAGTTGGGACTGCAGTGCTAAATTTTGACAATAGTAATTAAAAATGAACTCAGCAATAAGTATCCTAAACCTTCTCAATCTTTGGCCATTTCAATTCGAAAAGGAATATTCAAGGAAACTGCGGTGACAAACATGACACATGGACTAGCGTAGTCCATGCATATGAGTCAGATTTGTTACTGCAGTTTTTTTATATATCCTAAACGTTCTTTGATGGGGAGAGGAGATGGACTACAACAGTGTTCCTAAATTCAAGCATAATAGTAGAGTGAGGTGGGGGTTCCACAGTACACTGGTATTTAACTGTCCAGTTTCTCCGAGAGAAAGTGGCGCCTCTACTCGTCCCTACCCCCCCTCCCCCCCGTGATTGGCTTCTGACTTTCCGTGTTACTCTTCCTGCAATTTTAGGAGTTGCTCTGGCTGACACCAACATTACAAGGCGACATTGATTACGAGGCTCAGTCGGACATGCCCTTATCAAGAAGGGGGTAGGGGTGGTTTTTAAAAGAGATTATGAGGTTTTGATGGACGGCAACGACAAAGTTGTGAAAAATAGACTAGAGTAGTCGGTTTTTGTTCTTGAGATTGGAAGAGCTCAATTTATGCAAATTAGGGAAAGAAACGAGATCTTTCTTCTATTCATTAGCATTCGTGTATTCTTTGCGCTGCACGCTAGGAAAAAAAGTGAGACTAATCGAAATCTATGTCAAAAAAAAGTCGCGCGGTTTTGTTCAGTTGCGTCACAGGAAATACGATAAGCAACTGGGTATTTCATTTTGTAGCGGGACAATTTCTAGCGGGACTGATAGCGCAAAAGAGCTGCATGAGTAAATTCCGACTCAGGGTTGCGGCAACATGATCAGCAGCAAAAAAACACTGATAAAAACAGTAACAAGGCGGAAGGAAATTAAAGTGAAGGCTTTTCGCTCCTTGTCTCCCATTGCCTTTCGAGTCTGTGTAAAGGAAAAGGTGCTACAAATATTCCTCCGGACTTTCTTAAATGTCTGAAATGAAGGCGCGAATGAGTATTTCCGCCAATCAAAGCGAAACAAGTCAGATTTGTTGATTGATGCTTCAACCAATCAGAAACACTTGAGAGCGGAAGTGCAAGTAAAGCCAAATACACCCAAACGAGGTTGGTTTTATGACGTCACGTCTCCTTCCATCTAATTACGTCATGTGACAAAAATATGCATTGAAGAGACGCGAGGGAAAAGAACTATTTTACGGGAAATTTCACCTTTTTTGGGAGGGAAATTTCCATTTTCTTTTACATTAAACAATTTAGAAAAGTTTCAAGTAAACCCTTGAATGGGTTCTTAAATTTTGGTAGTTTTGAGGCTTCTGGGGCTCCTTAAAGCGTCGGTTTTCGAAGGCTTTATGAAGAAGGAAGGATTCAAAATGGAGGAGAGCGATGATAAACCGTTCCAGTGTACGGCACCTGGATGTGGACAGGTAAGGCTATCTGCCAGTTGTTCCTGTGTGTAGCTCTTCCTGGGGGAGTTTGGAAGCGACTGGTTTAATTTCACAGTGATGTCGTCACCTGTGATTCTTTCGCAGCCTTACGTAAGCCTACATTTAGCCAGCTTTTCACCTTCTCTCTCCACAGAGATTCGCCAACAACGATCACCTGGAAAGACACAAACAAAAGCACCAGCTTACTCTTAAATTCGGCTCGCTAAAAGGATCAGATATAACTGTTGCAGGTAACATTTTTTAGTTTACAGACTGCGCGAAGGTCACTGAGGATCACTTTTGATCAAATTCGACGCGTTCGAGTCGCTGTGATAAAAGAATTTAACTTCATTCTAGTTATTCTACGTGACAGTATGCATTTCCCGCCATATTCTAGTTCCTAATCGCCAAATAACTTCCCTGCTGTTGGAAATTTTTTTGGGATAAACTTGATCAACTCTTCTTTAGATAATCCCAAACAATTTTTGACGTGGTACATGTCATGGAGATTCTCACGGACGGTAGTGCGGTCTTGATGTAATAAATGTAGCAAGCACCTTGTTTTATTAATGAAGCACATGTGAGTATGCTTCTCAAGCTTTCCTCTCGAAGTATGTTGTGTTGCTGAGTGGTTCGTGAATGAGAAAACGGTTCAGTACGCTTTTGGTAACCACAGTAACACTAGGGAAAACTATATCTTGCAGTTGCTCATACAAGGATAAAGTGCACGAAATATTATATTTATTTGTAAACTATGTACAGTTAATGGTAGTATCAATCAAATAGAGACACCAGCAACTCCTTCCCACCCTTGGCGCACCCCACACATTTGACAAGTCATTGTTCCCAAGGGTGTGGGAATTTGACATCAGTGGATGTTATTGGGTTGGGTTGACACTCTATGGCAGGGGCAAGGGTCGTTTTGGCAGCTCTGGAAATTTGTAAGGGAGTTGACGAATGAAGGTCATTACGAGGAAGATACATGCATATTCACCTAAGTCTCTCTAGTGAAGCTGGCATCAAAATGTGGTAAGAACAAAAAAAAGTTGCACACCAGGTGATAGCCGAGTGTGTCACCGATGCTCTTACCACATTTTGACTTCTTCTGTGATCAATTACTGAACAGACACATGACAATGTGGAATTGACTTTTTACACAAAAAAGAGGCAAAAAATGTTTTAATGATGTCATCTACTGTCCTCTAATTGATCATAAGAAAGAATAAATCAAAATGCAAGAATAATCAGGCCTGTTATATACATGTAATGTAGCAATAAAATTTATTGATGCTTTTAAAGATACCAGTCTGTTTTATACTTTGGGAAAAGTAGTCTGGATGGAAAAAGTACTTTCTGTACGCAACAGTTTTAAACCCTGTTAATAGCAAATACAGTACTCTGAAGTGTTCCGCCACAGGCAAATGGTTTCAGCTATGCAGAACAACAACAACAACAACAGCAACAACAACAACAACAACAACAACAACAACCATTTTATTTTGCATAATACATAGAATATCATAAAGCAAAAGAATACATTAAACTTAAATACCGTATTTTCCCGTGTATAAGTCGACCTTTCAAGACCTAAAAATCGGTCCAAAAATTCGCCCTCGACTTATACATGGGTCAAAACTTGAGATCCAAGCGCCAGTCAAATAATTAGCATAATAATTGTCTTTCAATGTTAACAAACATGTGATAAGCGGCAGCACAGTTTACAATGTACGTTCGCTTAGCGATCTGTCTCTCCATATCAGAGCTTCAAGTTAAAATACATCAACATTTATTCGTTAAATTTTAACCTGGATCTTGTAGACACTCACTGGCTCAATTTTGTCATAAAGAACCAATATTTTTCCTTTAAATAAAGCTGTAGTAAAGCCGCTTGGAGAAAATATCTTTCGCGCTTGGAACTTCTCTGCTTGGTAACCTGGCAGGATACGAGTGCGAGGACTTCTGTACCAGTACTTGACCGATTTCAAGGCTTGACTACCAAGTTCCCAACACACGCTTTGCACTTTGTTTATGGCGTCGTACTGAAAGTCGTGAGCTTCTTTGGTGTTTTGCCTGTCTTATAAAGCCACTTTTAATCTCTTCGCACTTAAACAGGCTTGTTTGAAATCCTTTCGTTTGATTTTTGTGAGCATTTTACAAAAATTATCATCGAAAAGTCTGCATGCACATGTGTTGCTAAACTGGGTAAAACGCTCGTATACGTGCCATAATAAGCTTTAAAACTGCGCATTGAAACATGCTGTGATTTGTTTACATATCTGTGGTAGCTGAAAGATAATTTTAAGAAATACAAGATAAGTTTTCCAAGAAATTCTTACCTGGAAATTAAGAAAATCTAGTTTTTGGCCTCAAAAATTGGGGGTCGACTTATACACGGGATCGACTAATACACAGGTAAATACGGTAAGCAAAAAAAACTTTTCAAAATAGTAAAAACTAAACGAGGTGAGTAGACAAGGTCATTTGCCATACTTTATTAAAACTGTTTTGAATGCTGCACTCCCATCATACTTTGTTTATCAGTTACGTTTGCTGCATGAATAGAGTGGCCTTTGAAACAGCTAAATGTATACATAACAAAAAGTCAAAAAAGCAAGTTATTATACCCATTTTGTAGAGCTAAATCTTGCTTAATACAATTCACTAGGTTTAAGTTACATACATGTATATTCACATTGTATCTTCATTTATTTTTTTGAGGAAGGAAATTTGCAAAGAGTAAGCCCTGTATTCAATATTTCTTGTCGCTTCTTCTTGTAGATCAGACACCAACACCAACAAGATTCTTAAGGAACTGTGAAGAAGAAGGACTCTTTCAAGATTTAGAAAATCCATTTGATCAGGTTTGTAATAACCATTTTGAATTTTACTTCACTCTGACATGAATGATGTGTCTTAGCCCGTGTTTTCATGAGAGATGTTTACCTTGGTTTTGTTTTAACCTTACTGAAGTGAAATTTTTGATTGTGTAAACACAGTAGTAAAGCTCGGTAAATGGCGGCAAAAACAAAAGTAAGCCAACCTATGTTGGTCAACAGTTGAACGCCTCATCAGGCATGGTTTAGTTCAGTAATGGACGGTAACCGAGGAAAAGCAGATGTTGTCACAATATCTTGGCAGTAAGTGTTCATACATGCAGCGCGTAAAGAAGAGAAAAATAGACAAAGAATCCTCCTAATGTAAGTAGGTTTCAAGTCAGTGGGTAAAAAGAGCTAAATAAACTCATGTTTAGGCAAAGAAATCCCGGACTGCCGTTTCCTGTTCATCGTCAAGTGCCCTAAGCGTTTCCTTTCTGTTAGAAGTTCAGTAGCTTAGTAGCAGTGTACAGGCAGGCACAACTACAAGAAGACCTACCACAAATAGAGAGAAAAAATCATAATTCAGGTCTATGGAGGAGAAAGGCAAAAGTTAGAATTTAAAGCTGCCCTGAATAAGAAGAAGTACTGGTAAACATTCACGTCGCCGGGGCTTCGTGGCAGATGCCGTTTCAGGTTTTTTGCAGGAAGAGGCTCAGCGAGACATCAAAATTTTCTTTCCACTATACATGTACAAAGCTTTACATATAAGGAGAGTTTGACCCTACAGCACTGCAAGCAAAATTTTATAATTTTCCAATAGTTTCTGAGCAACATTGCAGCACTTGTTTTCCGAGAAAACCTCAAACCATCTGTTGTATGTGGCCTACTTTAGTTAATTAGTTTCATGTAACAGCTTCTCTAATAACTGCGGTTTAGTTATGAAACCTCGGTGAGCAGTAACAGTAGTAAACCTCTCTCATGAAAACACGGCATTAAGTTCTGAACTAGGAAAAGTAGAGTTTATTTGTCACTTGTTGACTCATTCCAAGGGATATAAGTCTAGATTTCCTTGCATTAAGTCAATACACTATGAAACATAACTCACAAGAAGTACATGGAAGGAAATAATTGTGGGAAGGTACTCAGGAAACAATATTGGCTGTGGCCACATCAACACCATCAGAAGGCCTGTATGTCTGGTTGTTGTCTTTGTTCCATATCTTATCATATCTTTGGCAGGAAATAGTTGTTGAAAATTAAGAAATATGGTCAAAGTTTTATAGGGTGTTTCAAAGAATACATGCAATGTTTTTGCATTATACAACTTTTTCTTTGCATTTCAGTTTGTAGTAATGCAAAGAGATGTCATCTAGACAATTTCTAAGTTGTAAAACCAGCAGTGTCTTAAATGAGAACATCAGATACATGTAATATGAATAATTAAATAAAATGTACCATCTAAGAACAAACTTGCTGTTGTTTAAGGCATCTTGTTACATAATGGGTGTCAAATATTGTGAAATATTGTGAGGTTAAACAAGAAAAAATTTCAAACCATTAGCCATACATGTAAAAGAGCGTGGTCGCTTGTATTGGGTTCCGACTACCGGTACTAGTGATTTGGCAAGCAGAATTTGGCATTTTGGGAATCTGGGTGACAATGAAAGGTGTTGACTCAGAGAGGTTTGATTATTTTACCTTACAAGTGTACAGGAGGAGTCAATACTAAAGGTAATTATTGTGAAACCCACTCTAATGACATAATTAAACAAACGGGCTTATAGTGAACCAATCATAAACAAGAATTTGATACAATTAACGCTGTACCACTCCAAAACCAGCACTGGTGATACCAGTTATTTGTAACTTAGCTAAAAAAGGCAATGGCAGTTTTTGGTGCCTCTTTTTTGGGCCTGTTTAGGTTTCACTGTGGTAGTTACATGGTCAACTTTTTTAGGTGACTGTACTCTGTATTCCAGTCTCTTGCTTTGTTAAATACTCCTTGGGATATTTATTTATAAGTGTTATTTAAAGCCAATGTTGTTGATGTGATGTGATTCTTTACAGGATTTCAAGAGAGCCACTGATCAGGTGAGATTATATTATTCTACAAGCTGATTGTTCATAGAATCACTATGTCCTAATGTTAAGCTACATCTATCCAACATTTCATTGTTTAGCTCGTACATTGATCGATGAGACTGATAAAAATACTTTATGCTAAACAATCTCAGGAGGGATTGTTCTTGGTCATCCATTGATACGAGTAGTGTGTTTCTGATGAGCAGTGTAAACAAGGCAACCACATGAATAAAGCAAAGAGCAATACAATATCTTGTCATTCAGATTACCTCAAAATGAGCTCCAGGAAATATGCACCCCTAGGAAGGTCATTGGAACTTGGAGGGGGAGGGTGGTTTCAAAAGTCTTTGTTTATAAAGTAAAGTATGAAGCTAATCTGGAGTTCCCCAAGGATTTGGGGTTCGATCCAAAAAAATTCTTCCTTGGAAGGGGTATGAATGTTTCCTGTCCAGAACAATAAAATTTCTAACTTATGTAAGATTATTAATGAAATAAACAAGTGAAGTATTTCTTTGTATTTTGGTGTCAGAAACAAATTCTGTTAGGAAATGCATGTACATGCATGTGTTATAAAGTAGGTAAACTTTGTGTCGGGCGAAGTGGTCCACACAGCTGAAGCTTACATGTATTCATTTTATTTATTTATTTATCCTGGTTTCCGTAGCATTAAGTGACTAGAAGTATTTCTACTCCCCCCTGGATGGGACTCTAGTCAATCACAGAATTACCCCCAGCATTAAATATGCCAGTACCCATTTATAAATACACCTGAGTGGACAGAGACACTGTGAGAGTAAAGTGTGTTGCGCAAGGACACAACACTGTGACTGGGGTCTAGCATACTTACCATTTAGGCACTGCACCTCCATGCAGTGGAGTGAAATACATGCTATACACTAGTGATATTCAAACAGTAATATACACCAGTGATATCACATTCAATAATATGCACTGAATATATTATTTTGTTTTAGTATTATTTTAGATTAGCCCCACAGGGGCAAGGAAAAATGTGATAAATGAGTAATAATTATATCTTCTAATGTTTTCTGCTAAACTATCAAATACCGGATTGGAGTTGATTTTCACTTGTACATGTGTTACAACAGTATAACACAGAATGCTAAAGTGTAATATTGTCTGATGCTGAGGTCATATAGCATACATGTAACAGTGATAAAGAGAGCATACATGTATCACCTCTTTTCTGAATTTAGTTATAAATTCTGAAAATTAGTTATACATCCAGGGCTTTTTTCCATTATTTTAAATCTCCATTTTTAACATGACAAAGAGAATGTTTTTCAATTGATTGAGTGTTGAAAGTAATCTGGAAATTACATGTACTTTCATTTGGTTTTGGTTTTGGTTTTGGTTTTACTACGGTCTGAAATAAGCTTAGTAGTTCTGACTGGTTTGGGTTTTACGATACTCAGTTGAAAACCACTCTATGACGAAAGAATGAGTTGCGTGTATAAGTTTATCCTTAAGTCATATTATCACCAGTTTTACCAGTACATTACGGTTAAAGGAAACTGGTCTATTCTATCGCAAACGTTTGATGACCAGAAGTAAGAAGGTGAAAGACTAAACCCTATCGCACTGCAGTCCAGTACGGTAAATGTTACACGGTAAATGTTTTGTTTTCATTAAACGCACTTTTAATATTTTGTTGTCATTACACGCACTTAATGAGTTCCAGTTGAACAACTGCGTGTAATTTTACACGCAATATCACGTCTACTGCGTGAAATTACGCGCATGCAATTACAGATATTTTCGTGCATTTGCGTGTAAGGTGCATGGACACTGCGTGGACACTGCGTGGACACTGCGTGGACACTGCGTGGGCACTGCGGGGACACTGCGTGTAATGTGCATGTAGTACACATGCTTTACGCGCGTGTAATGCTGCAGTCCCTTTGACCGGTACTGTACATTTAGCTCTCACTGGATGCAGTTACTTGTACACGTATATTGTCTCTGAAATACTTTGTGATTGTTCCAATGCATGAAGGCAATTGTTTCTTACTTCACAGCCTTCCAACTCATCAAGCGCTCAGCCCACAGCTAAATTGCCTTCTGATCACAGCCAAACCTCAGTTACCAACAACACAGTTCCAACACAAAGTGTTATTGTTATTGATGATTCCTCGTCCAAGGTTGAGCTAGCACCACCAGTACAGAATACTGCAACTACAGAAACAAAGAAGACAATTATATCTGCTGCTCCAGTCTCAGTGCTTGTACGTGTTCCAGCTCATATTCCACCAGCAATACCTGCTTCCATAGCTGCTCCTAATGCTCAGGTCCCCTCTGCACTACCAGTGCCAAGCCATATCCACGGACGTCTCAACTCTACCAGCAGCAGCTCAATGCCTATCCCATCCATCCCTACGCCAGCTATTGTTACCAGTCCCAGTGCAAGTAGTCCTCCTTCCTTCATGGGCAGTGCAAAACAGGTTTGTTGTCTCAAAGAATTTTGAGTGGTTTATTTATTTCAAGTTGTCAACTTTATAATGTTACTTTTGCCACCACCAGTAGGCCCATACATGTATCACCTCTTTTCTGAATTTAATGGTAAATTCAGGGCTTTTTTCCATTATTTTAGAATCTCCATTTTTAACATGACAAAGAGAGTGGTTTTCAATTGACCAAGTGTTGAAAGTAATCTGGAAATTACTTTCATTTGGTTTTGGTTTTGGTTTTGGTTTTACTGCAGTCTGAAATAAGCTGAGTAGTTCTGTTTTTTCCTGGCCTGTCTGTGGCTACTACACTTGAATGCTCTAGTCGATTCACTCGTGATATGGAAAATGAACAGTTTCTCTGCTCATGGAATTGTACCCAAATGCTTTTCCCAGTACTGAGCTGTGTTCCTGCTATGCATATGGCAAACAAACTTGCCTTTAGTTTAGCAACCTATTGCAAATATTCCAAGCAGTGTTTTAACTGTTGCAGCTTGCCATAGAATACTTTACAATTATTGGACAAAATGAGGTTGGGCAAAATATCGTGATTTGTCAGTGGCAAGCAGATCAATTATTTGCCAAAGCTGAAGGCTGAGGCAAATACATGTAATTGATCTGCGAGACACTGACAAATCACGATATTTTTTGATTACCGAGGTCAATAATTGTTTTGTCATTCGACCACCAGGTTTGTTTTCATATTAAATTTACAACACTCTCTGACAGCTCAGGGAAGCGAGCTGCCATTGTTCACACAAGAGCGTGGTTACAATTACGCATGAGCAGAATATCATTTGCAGCAAAACACATTTAGTTGGTATTATGCATGAGCACACCATTGTTTGTGGGCAGTTATGTGCAGGTCACGTGGTGGGCTCACGGACAATGAAAAGGAAGGAAAAAAATACATTGAATGATCATGTAAACTGCTTGCACTTAAGAGATCACGCTACAAAAGTTGCCAATTGCTCAGTGTGGAAAGCATCATTATCTTGTTCCAAAATAAGCGTGAATTTTGATTCAAGTTTTGTGAATTTTTAGTGGGATGTTTTGTTATTCATTTCCACTTGTTATTACGCAGTATTATTATGGATTAGCGACCCAGCAAGCCCTGGTCTGTTAAATCTAGAAGCAACTCGATCTCTTCTGCTTGCTTTAAATTTCAATTGCAGCGTCTTAAGGAGCAACTGAAACTCCACCAAGCTGCTCAGTCCAATAATATCATCCATCGTGCCATGACAGAAGCAGTTGACATGGTAACATCACAACATAATGAAATACCAAGTCCTGGAAACCATATTAATCACTCTCAGAATCCAAGCACAATTGTTGCTAACAGCAACATCACTCAACAGGATATCAAGAGAGGAACAGGCTCCTCGTAAGTCAAATCAAGCAATCTTTGTTTACGCTTATTCTTTAAAGAGCGATGTCACGATACAGTATGTCATTTATTCTACATGTACTAGCCTTCTAAGGTAGTAAACCCTCAAGGAAGCATTAGAAGTCAAAATTTGTATAAATCTACCCGGGAAATCTACCAGCATTTTATCACGAATGCCGTTCTCCTATTGGTTACGCTACTCTATCTATCTTCTGTAGTTGTAGATAGAATTGCGCTTGTTTACAAAATGATGGCCGCTTTCCGTTTTGGCAGTGTCTGTGGAGAGGATTTCGATAGAGTTTTGAGCGAGTTGTATTATTCGCTCTCGATTCCTATGCGATACGAAATTTCGAGCTCATAATCTAATTCTAATAACTAAAGTTTTCGATAAACAATTAAGAATGAAAAGCAGCGATATTAAAGAATGACGTTTCGACGGCTCCATGCCATCATTCTCAAATTCAAATAAGATACGTTACGTGAGTTCATTATATAGTGAATGTACGTGTGAAGGCCTCAGTGCATAAAAAACGGAACCCAAACCACCTCTTGTTAACGAACGATGCGTTGTTTATGAATACAAATGTGATCTGTTCGACGCAGATTATGTCGACTATACATGCCGACACCTATTTCAGCGCATTAATGAGCATAAGCATTCTGTCATTGGTAAACACCTGCGGGACGTACACAATCTGAGGAACAAAGATCTCCGTGAACAATTTACAATCCTCAAGAAATGCCGTCGGAAACTGGATTGTTTAATTTATAAAATGCTCTTCATCAAAAACAAAAAACCAACACTTAACACTCAATCTGACTCCGTTAAAAGCAAAACTTTTTATTTGACAGTTCAAGCGCACCACGCTTGGTATTTTTATTCATCGATTATTTTTCTCTCTTAATCATACGCACTGAGACCTTCACACGTACATTCACTATATAATGAACTCACGTAACGTATCTTATTTGAATTTGAGAATGACGGCATGGAGCCGTCGAAACGTCATTCTTTAATATCGCTGCTTCATAATCTAATTGTAAATAAAAATGAATGGTTATGGCTGAGAAAGATATGACGTACTTGAAAAAGTTGCATATCTGTGATGTAGCTACCTAACGTGTTCTGAGACGAGTTTTACAAGGCAGTAACTGTGCAACTACACTGTATTCACTTACAAAGAATTAACTTTGATTTACGATACAGAATTTCTAAATCAAATTGCTTTTCCATAGAAAACGTCCGCGAAGAACGCAAGATGAGCTGGATCCCGATGAGCGAAGAAAACGCTTCCTTGAAAGAAATCGGTGAGTACACAAAATAAATACTACGGTATCTTCACTTGAGAAAAATTCTCATCAAGTGGTCTTGTAACCAGTAAGTAACTAAGGAAGGATAGAAAAGGTACGTCAAGGTAATGACTTCCAGTCCAGGTTCTACTTTTGTACATGTCTGTACACCGTGATTTAAGGTAGGTGTCGTAATGAAGTGGCATTAAGTTCTTGGCTTCTCTTTCAGAGCTGCAGCCACCAGGTGTAGAGAAAAAAGGAAGATTTGGGTGCAGCAGTTAGAGAAAAAAGCTGATGATCTTAGTAACACTAACGCACATCTGCAGGTAAGGCTAGTCAACTTCAACACCCCAACTAATATTCCTGCGCTCTCCACCAATTACATAATTTCGTCCAATGTTATCAATTACGACTTTAAGACTACTGGACGGTAAGTAAAATGATATTTTTAAGGGGAAATTGTGAGTAAATGTTTTGTCACAGGAACAGTTTACTAAGAGATAAAATTTTCTTTGATGGTTCTTTAGGGTGAAATAACTCTTCTGCGAACCGAAGTTGCTCAGTTGAAATCTCTTCTTCTGGCTCACAAGGACTGCCCCGTCACAATAGCACAGCAACGAAACAATCAGATGTTAAGTAAGTATACCGACTGAGCAGTAATCCTGCTGATTGGCAAACTACAGTCTATGAACACGGAAACAAATTCGATGTATTTGTTTTGGCGACCTAACAACAGTATATATAATCCTCGCTGCTAGGCAATAGGGTGTTTGGGCGAAGCATAAAGACCTTGATGGCGAGCGATATTTGGTCTGTGTGTGGTTAATTTTGGATTGTAGAGTCAAATTAAACACCTTGAATTCTTCGGCTTAGGTTATGTGAAGAGAAGTTAAAAAAGGGTGATTTTCAGCTCTCATTTCCTTCTTATCGGTTAAGCTTTGATATTTCTGCTCATAAAGGACAGCAGTCAAGTCTTCCTCGTATTGTTAGAACAGTATGTACAGTGAATTAACAAGAGATGTTTATTTTTCAAAAACAACAGATCATCAAGTAGGTGAGCAAACAAATGGAGTTATAACAAGTAACTCTCACGCTGATCCGGCGGCCTCGGCTGAAGATGTCGCTACCAGTGCTCTCACGCAAATGGCTCACCGAGCTACCCTGGAACTAGAAAATCTCGCTGCTACTACGATGTCAACTGTTTCAAATCCGCAGGGAGTGATAACGACAAACAGTAATCCTATAGGAGTGTAGAACAACATGTCATGCAGTGCTACATATAGAGACAGCATACATTAGGAGGGTGCGACCGGCGGCGCGTCAAGATATATCAATTAATTATGTCTATTTATGCAGAGTTCAAAGAGAACTGATTATATTTGGACAATAATATCTTGCTACAAATAGCTGTGAGAGTGTTTTGTTCAACTTACCTCGTGAAAATGTCATTCTTAATATAATACTATCGCTTCATTTAGTGTTCACTCGTTTTTACCAACATATTCAATTTATTTTACTTTTTAAGAGTGCAGCTATACCCCATAGAAAAGAGTTTTTGCATGCCATAGTTTGCACCAGTAAATAGAGGACAAATAGCTATAAGAGTGTTTTGTGTTGAACTGCTGTTGGTGTCAGTGAATAGCGCTGCTGGTGTCGCACGTACGTGATGGTAACTCCGTTTATTATTATTTAAACCACAAACTGTTTGGTGTAAGTCGTTAATGTTTGTATGCTGGTCTTGGCTGTGTCTTTTTGTACCGCTTGAGCCAAACGTTTGCGTCCGCGGTGTTTTAATAAGTACTCGGCTGAAAAACCCAGTTTTAAGCCTACCTTATCTAAATGCATCATCAGTGTTTGTCTGTTGTGTTTCTTTATTCTATTTATGTCAGTTGCGTAAGGGCCGGTGATGGTGTTGTGTACTTGAAATTGCCATCACGAATTTTTAGCCCAAAAGGGATGAGCTGTCGGACCGGATTTTAACTGATGTCCAAGCCGTGGTGCTTTTAAATAAGTCTGATGATTTAGCTGACGTGATTTAATAATCCTTGTGTGTTTACACAGTATATTATTAGTTAGGATTGCCTTGAACATTGTGTTGTAATATATGAAGCCTTGTAAATAACGACCAACAAAGGATACACTTTACAACGGTCGCCGGGAAACATCTTTATTGTAGCTACACCTTGGTGTGTTCTTAAATAAAGTGCAGTTTCTCACTCGCCTCCACAGACTAGACATTTGTCGAAAACTATATTTGTTATCTTAACAAAGCAGTGTGTGAGACCAAAGGCTAGAGAGTAAGTTATCGGCAACTAATAGTTATCGACAATGACGTTTTTGACTGTTCTTCAATCTCGTTCCCAGAGTCTTCGTTCCCCTTGACCAGCGGTCGGAAAACGAGAGCTCTGGAAGCAACCATTTTGAAATAACCGAATTCTGCCCATCCGGTTTCACTGTGCAGTCTGCAACTATGGCGCACGCCTGAAATGGTTGCTCCCAGAGCTCTCGTTTTCCGACCGCAGGTCAAGGGGAACGAAGACTGGGAATGAGATTGCCCGTGTGTGGGTTTAGTTGTGGACAACAATCGAAACTGCGTTGTCAGTGGCTAGTTATTTGAGCATGTGTATTATGTTTTGAGCTCCAATGTGTGGATTGCTCGCATCGGACACAATTAGTTTCCTTGTCGATAACAAAAGAGAGAAGAAAGAAAGTACCTATCTTTTATTTTTTTCCGGAGAGTGGATTCGTCTAGGTCTTAGCTTCTACACAATTTATATCGTCGTGCAAGGGTTTGTCGGCTCGTTGTCTGAGTTGGTATTACATGTCCAGAATGTTGGACAGAAAAGCCTGGACGACCCCCGGGGTGCTGTCATCTTTAATTTTCCATACTGATGGAAAATTTTAAATGAAACCCCAAAGGAGATCAATTTTGGCGCGGTGCAGTTTATTTACACAATTTGAAGACAGACAAATAAGAGTAATAGTAACTTTATTGACAATAAAGACACTATGCTTTTATCTATGAAGAAAGTTTAAAAGATTTCATGCTTGGCAGTTTTAAACTGACAACCAACAAATTAAAAGGCGATCTCTATTGACATGCAACTATGAATCACCAATTCCTCGAATCATTAGTCAAAATATGTGCTGTTAACAGGTCTCCAAGGTAACTGGTCGTTTCGCCCGATAGCCAGTTCGTCCGATGCCTGTTCGCGCGGACTATAAGTCTCTCCGCCCGGACTGAAAGTCAGCCAAACAAGGATGTGTTAAAGTTCTTTCTTATAACTAAACGAGCGAGAAAGACCACATTGTCGGCAAACCAAACGTGTTTATTTCTCGTTTGTTAATCCATTGACCAAGGAGCTAACAGTCCGGGTGAACTGGCTTTCGGGCGAAACGACCGTAATTCCCCTCCAACAGTACGCGTCATTCACGCTTTTTATGATCTTCGCATGTGCTATGTTGAGATCATGCGAAATATTTTTTGCGAGTTCGAAATTCAAGGGAGCTTAGCGTCCTAGTCTGGACTTGACGTTTGGACTTGACGTATTTAGCGCAAATTCAGCGAATTGTAACATTAACTTATTTATGGAATTGATCGTGTATTAAGATCCCAAAAATGGGAAAAAGTGGTGGTAGCTATATAGGAGTCTCGTGGTCCATCAGTGCAATCGACCTTGCAGGAAACTGAGACAAATAAGGAAAACCTTTTGAATTTCAAAACATGAGAGATCTGTTTGGTAACTTTCACTTTCATAGTGGTGAAAATTCATTTCTGGGTTAGGCCTATTCCAAACCTCGTGCTACTGCGTGCCGAACTAAATTGAAAAATTAAATTGGACTTAAGCACGGCAGTAGCACGACGTTTAAAACCACTCACTTCGGCAGGCTAAGTTAAGTTCGGCACGACTACATACACTTAACACGGCAGACCTTGCCGTACCGCACGGCAGTAGCGCGACTTGACTTCAAACGGTGTGCTCTTGTCGTGCCGAACTAATTTCATAGCCTGCTGAGTCAGCTGCCGTTGCTTTCTAGCTTTTAAAATGGTCTTCAGCAAAGCAAACCTCTTCTGATCGTCGGCGTGACTGCATTAAATTCGACGTTTGAAACCACTGTCGTTTTTTTGTCATGTATGCCACTGCCGAGCAAATTCATTTGAACTCGGCACGGTAGTAGCACGACGTTTGGACTAGGCCTTACTCTGGTTGACATAACTAAGTTAACGTGATTGAACTGAGGTTTATATCAGTAGATCTCCAGTCTTACCATAACACTGAAGTTACAATACTGTTGTTGGGAGTCGTTTTTCATCGTCCGATGCTAGCGTTTGGCCCTATAAGAAAAGAATTGAATGATAGAAGCTTCAGTTCAATGCTTCAGACATGTTCTTATTTACGATTTCTTTTTTTTTTTGCACTATTAAGTATTAAACAGAATATGTTAACCATAAATTTTAGGTAACCTACCAACTGAAAGCACCATCTAGCGACCAATGTACCGACCAGCTGTGTTTCAAAACAACACGGAATGCAGTTGCCCAAAATAAAATTTGAATGCAGTCCCTGCTAGGGACTAGATAGAGCGTCCGCATGCCCACAATATGCGGGTCTTTTCATATAAGCAGTTGTACTGCTTCTTCTGCCTTCGGTATTTTTGTAATAGACAAAGAATTTGCCATTATTACGAAGCGAACACTTATAAATTAAATCTACCATTTGCGTCTAGTCGTGCTGCTATAAGAGCCTCTGGGATGAGCTAAGGGCACTCTTTTGTATTTCAATAATTCTAAAAACATTGATTTTACCGTAAGAAAAAAACTTACAGCAACAGTTACGCTGTTGGACTTGTGACTTGTCTCGGCGTCATGAGCTGGTTCTTCTTTGTAATCCTCGTTTGTGTCACTGGTCTTAGATACTGCAGACGGTTTTCTTGATGTCGACCTTGAATATTCTGAGGTATCAGACTGGTTATCTTGCTCATCAGGGTAAATATTGGGTCGTATCAAATGGGCCTGCTTCAAAAATAACAACAGCTGCGCTTTGTAGATATCATTGTCATCATCATCATCACCAATAAATTCCGGATTGGCTTGTCCTTTGGGGGTGGACTTGGGCACTGTTTTGTCCTCGTATATCACTTCCAGCGGTATTATAGTGCTGTGTCCATTTGTTTGAGAATCCTTGGAACTAGATAACCTAAAAAATACAGCTTATTATTGTCCAAGTGTTTAAACACAGTTCCACTAGCTCCCACTCATGTGATGAACTTAACTTTTTTACAGTTAAAGGATTTTAATTATCACATGCAAGCTATGTTTGTTGTTCAGCTCATGACAAGAGCTTCATCAAAGTCGCATTGCACCAAGGAATGACGAAACTCTCTTATTCACAAGTTGACGGTTCATATATGGATAACGCCTGTAAACACGTATTTAGGAATTTTCAAGAGTTTAACTGAATTAAAAAAAAAAACTCTTCAGGATTCTCTGATTTCAGAATACAAAAAGCTCAGTATGATAGAAGATTAATTGATTTTTACCTATTTCTCTGTTCAGCTTGCTTCCTGCGTCTTCGCAGCAAAAGAACAACAACAAAGATAAGAATCAAGAGAAATACACCACATGCCACTCCAACAGCTATCCAGATCTCAGCTGAAACTGAAGAGAAAAACAACGCCAGTTACCTCTTTGACTTCTTTTCACTTGTTTAGTATTAATTGATCATAAATCAAGTAGACAGCTCTTGTAATTAAAGTAGCTGATGCTATCAGATGGAGGGACTCCGCTAAGGGAGAAAAATGTTTGCAAATTTGATTTTAAAATACATATTTTTCATTTTGCTCTGAATTCTTTCAAGCAGTTCTTGATTACAATTCCTCTGACTCCACTGAGTATATAATCATTCCATAAGACAAATAAAGCTCCAACAGCTTGAAATATTCATTCACCTGAGCAGCGAACATCACCGTTGCAATCAATGTATTCTACATCTCGCCCCAAGTCCCTGCAGTCTTTTCCTCCATGTTGGGGTGGAGGATTTGTACATGTGCGGCTTCGGCGTCTTTGACCACCTTCACAGGTTGTGCTGCACTCAGTGAATTCAGACCACTCAGAATA
>NW_028301540.1:17767500-17780000 GCF_042242905.1 Orbicella faveolata
ATCACTGTCCATGGATATTTCAAGACATGGAAAATTTGAATGAAAAAATTCTGAAAAAGAAATAAGAAACATTGGATTACGACCGATTTTTTTTTAATTGCTATTCTACTGTAATTGTCTACTCTAGTGAAAGCAGTGGGTCGGGAAAAAAGCTTGTTCTGACACGCACTGAACTTCTTTATTTCCAAACACTTCCGGGTGGATAAGCTCCGTTTACAGTATACACGATACTGAGTTTATCAGTATTTTATTAGGTCTAAATATTGAAATAAGTCTGCACCCAGTCAGAACCTGTTGTTCTTCTCTAGGCTGTCTTCCTAAGTTACTTATACGGAACTTTCCCCTGATTACTGGGTAAAATATCGGCGAGGCACATTTCTCGACACATTATTTTTGTTATATTTGCCGTTTCTTTCATTAGTTTTTGCAGCAACAATAAACCGCGCTAAGAAATCATACCCAGGGGCAAAAAGCAAGGAATTTTCAAATTATATATCGACTTGACGACGTTTTTAATGAAGCCAAGAAATAGAGAGATACTGAGATGTAAGGTTTCTTACTTTCCCTTCGGCGATGTTATAAATGAGGCCATCTCAAAGCGAAATTAATTAGAGAGCATATACTGTTTTGACGTGCAATTTGGTTGAAAGAAGCAGCTTGGCAAATAGACTAACGCACTGAATTTGAATATGACTCAGCAACTTGGCAAGTGTCAGTCATAATTGAAAGCACCGAAACCTTCAAAAACGACTGTAGTTTTAGTAAATGACAAGACCGGTCAACCAGAGAGCAAACAAAATCAAATACATCCATGCAAAAAAGACAAGAGTCTCGTAACCAGGACGATTTTCCAACAAAACCTTTAGTGATAATTTACATTTTGCGGTTAGGTATTGGTAGATAAACCATGAATATGATTCAGGTAAACCGGTTTGAAAGCAATTAGCACCAGCCTAGAATTGGCAAAGAAGAACGAAACTAATTTCACAGAAACTGTTCTAGCGTTAAATTATTAGTCGTAAATTCAACCGGTCCAACTTGAACAGAATTGGTAGGTTGGTAAACTATCGCACCTAAAGAACATGCTATCCAAACTTCTATCAAATTTGCATCTCCTTTTTCGCATCTCGAAATCGATGTGCAAGTTAAAATTATTATTCTAATGAAATGTTGACTCCAGACAAGTATATTTCGTCTGTATATTCCGAGGTTTTCCAATCTATTACAGATCTTAAATTATATCAGTCTTCACTAACCAAAGTTTTCATCGACAGAATCCCCTTCTTCTTTCATATATTTGACTGGTTCTTCCGAAAATAGACAATTAAAATAATCCTCTTTCCTGTGTGAGGTTCGATAATAGGGACATTTTAAATATCTTCTGGGTTTATATGCGCTTGTGATGCACTTGTTTTGGCAAGAATGAACACCCTTATCCCTTATTACATTCGTATTCCATCAGATTCAGTTCTCGCAGCGTGCATGCTGACCTATTCTCCGTTTTTAACTGAGACGGTAATGTTAAATATAAACATAAGAAACATGTAATGCATCAAAACAGCACACTATGGTAGGCTGAATCGTACCTTGAAATTGCAGAACGAAATACAACATGCCAAGAAAATATAGAATTTCCAACAGTGATTTCCACATTATCAGCTAAAACGTTTGGTTGTTACAGACCAACAGTTTGTTGCTGCTCGACATTCTTGCAATTATGCTCATGTCAGACAGTTTTACATGAAATGATTCAGTATGAGAGAAACAGTTCAGCGGTTTACGATGTTTGATTGATTGCCAACACTCAATACAGGTATCGACAGGTGTTTGTATCCATGGAAACACCGTTAAAACTAAATCGATAGATGTATCTAGGAACAGGCCCGGAAGTGCTCCAAAAACTACGAAATAAATGTTTTAAAATGGTAATTTGCATCGTTTTATTTTCCGTTTATGAATTTCACGAATTAAAATGACAAGAGATTTGGAAGTTTAAAAATATGTTGTAATGTTTTCTTGCAGTGCACACTGTTTATACTATTACGATTGCGTAAAGCACCTGTAGGTTTCTTTTTTGTTTATTTCACGCTGTTTGTAGAATGCATTCAAACGCAAGATAAATACTAACACCAATGACGAAAAGGTAGACAACAATAAGGATAATTGTTCTAAAACCCACATCAAAAGATTTTAATTGAAGACGTATTACGATGTGCATTATTTAGTTTCAGAAAGCTTCTGGGCCTCGGTGAAGGAAGTTTTAACACAATCACGATATTTCCTACATGAAAATTATTGTTGTTTCCATGTTCGTTACTAACGCGACTTGCACATGAAGATTAAAGTGCACTCGGCATCATTTTCATCAGTATTGACGATTTATCCCCTTTCAAAATAAATTACTTTGACAAAAATGTCGTTCATTTAAGCAATAGAGTACTTTTTCCGTTTTTACATAGCCTCATCTAAACACGAGAGGGGTTGGGAGAATTCAAGACAGTTGTGCAAACCCGAAACGCAGTCGAGGATTTACAAAACTTCCGAGAATTCTCCGAACCTCCCAAGGGTGTAGATGAGGCTATGCAAACACGGAAAAAGTACTCTATTGCTTTTATAAAATATTTCTCAAAAATACGCGCGAATCTAAAACGTCAGAACCGTGTTTACGTATTCTCATCTAAACACACCTATCGACCAATCAGCGGGCGCGTAGTATCTCAGCTATTTTATAAAATGAGATAATGGATTGTTCCCTCTTTTCTGTTAATTCTTCTGCGTTGAAATCGGTCAGTATAAAACACGAACTGCGGACTTCGGACTGATATAAAACAAGGAAAGAGGTATAAAACGCGGACTAAGCATTACGGACTGGGTATCAGTGAAACATGGACTTGGGTATAAAACGCGGACTGCGGACTAAGTGTGGCCTACCGACTGCGGACTGGGTGTAAAACACGGACAAAGGCACGAAATGCCAATTTTCCTGCCAAGTGACCACGGTGCATGAAGGAAATGGTATTTTCGCGCCATAAATGTCACTTGGTAAAATTGCGGATGTACTATCACCCCAAGATGGCCGGCATTGGAGGTAAGGGCTGCGATTGCTTCACATATTAATTTTTCTTTTCTTGCAGAGTTTCGATTTCCAAGAGAGCAAAATTATGATAGTATAGAGTAAAGTGCCTTACTGGCTGTTGTTATCTTCACGGGGAAGCAATCGACAATTTTCAACTCCATATGTTTGATATAATCGCCTTTATTTTTTTACTTCTCACCACCTCCTTTGGAATTATGTTACAAGTTGTTCTTTCTTTGAGTCCTTTGTTAATGAATCACTGTTTAGCAGGATGTAAATAATTACAAATTGTTTGATATTAAGATCATCTTTCTGTTTTCCTTTATTGAAAAGTTCTTTCAATGCCAGACACTTTTCAGCGCAACCTTTCGTATTAAAAATTCAGCTTTTGCCGAGATAAAATAAGATAATATGTTTACAGTCTTGGTCCTAATTAATCTATACCCACTGTGCGCTTTTTTGTTCATACCTGAGTCCATGTTTTATGCGGCAGTCCGTAATGCTTAGTCCGCATTTTATACTTCAGTCCGGGTTCTATACCCAGTCCGTAGTCCGTGTCTTATACTGACTGGCATGGAAATTATCCCAGATGAAAACAAGAACAAAGTGGCTTTCCCCTTCTAGAAGTGAATTTTAGTAAAGACATTGGTAATCCTGTACCCAGGAGCTCGCGTCCGCCAACACTAACCGCCTGGGTCTAAAGGATGCGGGCTGACTGACACCATAGGCGATCACCAAACCTGCACTAAATAACGAAACCCACACTGTTCAATTCATTCATGGCAAATGAAGTGTTTCGATAGCCTGGATAGACGGTTTAAATCATGTTGTTACACGCGCGCAAAGGTTACTGGTAGTGGTAACAAAGATCTCAACAAAAATTTTCCTTTTTGTTTTGCGTGCTTTGCCTCGCATACATCGGGTTTGTGCAGTGCTTAGCTCCCTTCAATTTGCACGCTTATTTTCTTGGTTTGTACTATCATACAGTAATATGTTCCCCTTGCTTTGCTTTTAGTTCGTACACCTATGTTCCTGTAACTTATGCAATCAGCTTGAAGTAATGTTACTGCTGCATCGTTTCCCTTCCTCCCATGGTAGCCTGAAAGAGTATCTAATGCCCTAGTCGGATTACTGACGCTCAGGCTGCCATCCCCTGGGTGGGTTTTCTCGCGTTTCTTCCGCGCCTTTCTCTCCCGCATTAGGCATGTGCCTTTATCATTGGTATTTAATCCTGTTTTACCTCTCAACGGCTGGCAGCTTTTGGATATTTTATTCACGCTGTCAATTGCCTCGCCCTTCATACGTTTTGGGTGGCTAGGATTTTCTAGTCTAAGGATTGGGTTTTGTTTTTGAGTATTGGCAATTGTTTTGGATCTTTAGGCCATATTAAACGTTTAACTCCTGGGCGCGGAGCATTTCTCCATCTCTTATTCAGCGAGCGTGAAAGGGACTGTCGCGAATAGAAACACCATTTAATGGAAAAAATATCACATCTAGCCGAAACTAGCAAAACAACATGAAAAAAACTCTTCTTCCAAATTCGGTGAAGTTTGTTAAGGCTCGACCAAATGCACGCAATATTTGGATTATTGCAAGATTGTCGCGTATAACATGTTGAACACGTTTGGCCACTCTGTTGCCTTCAGTCAAACACATTGATTGCAACAGGGAACGTGTGCAATAGGACGCGTGCAACATGTGTTCGCAACAATCTTGTTGTGTTGAAACCTCATGTTCCATACATTACTTTATTTTAAACACTCAAGTCGATTAATTGTTTCAATTTTTTAAAAATCAGATAATGCGGCAAAAAACGGTCAGAGCCAGATTTCAATGATGGCACGTTCCATGTCCACAAGGGTACTTTATCCATGTGGTCATCAGTGTTTAAAATGATGTTCTCCTCAAAGTTCTGAGAAAAATCAGCAAGTGAAATTCCTCTTCCTGGAAAAATGCAACTGAAACTGACAAAGCAGATGTTACTTGTCATATACCCAACATCTAAACCAATCAGTGAAAACAACTGCTACTTTCTCCTTTCCTTGGCCAGAGAATATCAGACGGAACAACTTACAGAGCGCTACCGCGGTGAAAAGTATCTGTTACAGAGAAAGAAAACCCCTCATCAAGCCATTGATTTTCTGGTTTTAGCTAATGAGTTTAACATGGAAGATTTGTGTAAGTAGTGCGTTGAAATTGCCAAGCACATCTCAATAACTGAACTGCGACGTCAAGAAAAGTATGCTTTGATTCCACCAGAAAATGGCAAGCAATTAGCTGAAAGGCGAGTGGAATTACTGGAAAACAAAATATTGACCAGTGAACAACGGGTAAACGCAGTGAAAAAAGAGGTTAAGGATGTGTGTGAGTGGGGAGTAAGGGAGATTGCACGGGTTTTGTATCAAAAACTCCTCTGAGGTTAGCCAATCGCCACCTTGAGGTTAATGTTATGCTGCAGTTGTTACAACAGCGTCTCAGAAATATGTCAACTATTTGACACAGTTTAGTTACATCATTCTATTCATTTGTAAGAACTATATTGTTTATTGTCGAAAAAATAGAAAAGAGAGAGGTTAAATTATTGTGTGTTCTTGGCAAAGAGCGTGAAAGACTTTGACTAAGACTTGTTTGGGAGCAAAAGACGTCCTATTGCGTTCACGCAACACAGACACGACTGAATTAAGATGTTGTTCTTACAAAAAATGGAATGACTCATAAACTTATATTAGTCAAATAGACATATTTGTCGAAAAAAAGTGTAAAAAAGTATTTAAAGTTTACTAAAAAAAATTAAGATGTACTGAACATTTTTTTGATCATTTTCACTGTAAACACTACTTAAAAAACCGAAAGTGATGTTGTACCTTAGGCTCGAATAAAGTCTGAGCAAAGTTCAAAATCTTTTGAATTGACGAAAATATCTTACAACTAGCTTATATTTTAATAGAACCCGAATTTTTTCAGTAAACCTCCTAGAAAATTCGAAATTATTTTTTCAGCTGTTTACGTTTTGATGGTGGACCGACAATCGGGACAATCGGGCGTAAGAATGGCCAGAATCCCCCCCCCCCCCCAACTTGCGTGCAGGTATTTCTTGCTGTTCAATTTGCACCAGTTTCCACCGTGTTGTAACCAGAACCAAACTCTGACCCTTACCGACAAGTCAATGACAACAGACAATTTTTGCGGAAAGCCGTTTGTACGTTTATTGACTGAATTAAATTTTTGTCAAACGTTCCACAATTAATGTTCAGTGTGACCTCATATATCTAAGCGTCCAATCCGGCAGTTTGTTTGTTGTCGCTCAAATGAGAGGGCTCAGTGCCTGGCAACAAACGCAGAGAATGCCTTAGCCTTTTTCCAAACATTTCCACTTCCTCCCCAGCCCATGTGAAGGTACCACTCACGCCTGTAAATGTAAAACCACTGGGTACAATGCCAACCAAAGAACCACCAGCAGATTCGCCACTTCTTATACCTGGAAAATAGAAACAAACTTTAGCAGAGCTCCTGGATGGATGTAAGGATGATAACTATCACTTACATTCGGGAGGCAATCAAAGCAGAAAATAACTCAGTATAACTTACCGATCGTTTTCTCGCCAAGACCCACCTAACAAGAGTCTGAGCAAAAGGACCGCATGATAAAACGAACAATACGCCATGCGCTACAGCGCTGCCCTTGATAGAACATCCCAAAGGGACACCATTATGATGACCGCCACATAACCATCGCAGCAATTATGTTTACAGCTTTGCTAAACTGAGATAGACAGTACGGTCGGTCCAGCCAAGGCTAACTGTCAAATTTTCATTTCTAATGTCAACATGCTATCAAAAAGAAGCCAAATTTTATTTTTTTCTTATTTACTTGCCTGGCTTTCTAGGCTTTGCTAACTTCCTCAAACAATATTGGCCCACAAAATACCGAAATGTGATTTGCATTTTTCCGTCACTAGACTGTTCACAGCACTCTACTTTCTCGTACTTTTATTCGATCGTTGAACGCGTGGAAAGAATCGCGAGAGAACTGGGCGCCAGCACAAAACGCTCGCTTTTTCTTTCGCGTGTAAACAGACTATGAACAGTCTATTCCGTCACCTTGTACTCCAGCATTGCATTATCTTACCTTGATCGGTATCTTGTAGCAACTGCATAATGCTGTGATGATCCGACCCAGATTCCAACGATGGCAGGATATCTGTTCTTGACAGCATTAATGGCGGAGTTCCGTATCCAGGAACGATAGATTCCCGGGAGTGTGGACCACCAGCTGGTGTAGGAGGAAAGGCTTCCTCCTTGGGGATATTGCCGAGTAAGGTACCAGTTCCTCAGCTTGCTGTCAGTCATATCCCAGTGAGTGGTCGCTCCGCCACCGAACAAACAGAATGTGTCAACTTTAGCACGTATGTCTTCAACGTAATAACGGGGCTGAATGATAACGAGAATTAGGTTCCATTAACAATTGCAGTACTAATTGCGTTTTCTTGAAATTTGGGCCAAAATACCAGGCAGCACATAAATAAACGACTTCAAATTAAGGTTCAGCTGAAAATCGAGCCCATCTCGTGCGGTTTGTTTGCGAAGGTTTTTGGAGGTAGCTTATTTAACTAGAAACTGCAAGATACAAAGTGAAACAGCAGTCATATCAATGACGGATTAACTTACAGTGTACCATGGCGGCTGCCAAGACGCGCTTCCACTGACGCCGTGGTAACCTTGATAAAGTTTCTGATTGTACCCGTATGACGATGAAATGTGAGCCAGCCTAAATGTAAAAACCAACAACCGTTTATCACCTTTTAACTTACAATTGATTAATCGATATTAATCGATATATCATGTTACTTGAGTTAAAAAGAGTAACGTGATTTATACATGGCTTGCATGTAAAGCTATAAACCTTTGAAGCTGTAAGCATAAACAAGACAAATATATGTCATACATGCAAACCTAACTTATATCAAAACTGGCAGGAGGCTACCATTTGGCTATTTTACTATTTGGCTATTATCGCTGTGAAGCTGGGAGCACCGAACTCAGAGAGCCGAATCGAACACTTGACCAGCAACAGGCAGAAAGGGGCAATTGAACTCGAAACTAGCAACCGAATCTCTTTTATCAGGTTTGACAGAACAAACTCATGTATCCAGGATTAATAATGTCTCAGCTTTTGTAAACAAACGGTGGAAGGCAAGTGTCTAACCTACAACTGAACCTTAAACAGTTTTTTTCCCTAAAATATTTAAAAATAATGTTTAACCAAAGTAGTGATTCAGGGACAATTTATTTATTTGTTATTTCCAGTTATTTCAAATAACTGGTTGACGCTTATCTAATCTGAGATAAACGTTCTCCTTGTTTGAACAACATGGTCCGAAGCTAGAGATTCTTTCTGATTCTTGATTGTTTGGTAATCATTGTAGTACGAGGTTCCTAAACCAGCCTGAAATAGAAAAAATTAAATCCTGTATCATGGTTTGTACCTGTCATAGTAAGCAAATATTTGAGCCCAGGCCACTGGACCGCATCCACTGTAACATCCACAGCACCGATGTTGGTTGTAGTTAGGAAATAGGTGTGGATGATGAATACTCCAGTAACTCCATGAGCTCCAGCGCTTTGTTCGGCTTGTGAAATTCGTCTCTATACCAAACCTTTTTTCCATCATGATCCCATCACTGGTCGTCAACTGCACACGAAAACTAATATCTGTATTCATAAGGATTTTCTGAACTGTGCTTTTGTCATCATGGACAGATAACTCAAAGAACTTGATACCATTCCGAGCGGATAGAAATAAACGCCTGTTTACATACGTCAAGTCTCTGCCGCTGCAAACTAATTAAAAAAAAAAGAGACACTGTTATCAAGAAAGTTTGTAAGAGACAAGACCAAGTGATCTGAATTATAAAGGCAGAACAATATGCCGACAAGGAGGAGGTAGAGTTTTATGAAGGCCAGCCGAGAACTAGGAAAAGGGCCAGAATAACGAGATGGTTGCATCTAGTCGCGTCACGTGCTGAAGAGCACTTGTATTTTTATGACTGACTGAAATTGTGTATTGCAGTATTACCTCACCAGCGAAACTACACCTTGCTTTTGAAGACAAGTCAAGTAGCCTGTGCACCTGTGGTCACAGGCAAACCAAGTTTATATGAATGCTACATCGAGTCTACATCTTAAACGAGATCACAGTGGTCACTGGGTCACAGAGCGGAGTCCCAAACTCATAAAATCTTTAAAACTGCTATGGTAGGCCGGGCATCTCGGTATTACAAACAGTTCAAATTAATTCTGCCACAGACTTCTGACTCACTTCTGGCAGTCGAGAAAACCGCACGCTTCCAGGAAAATGTCAGTAACCTGAGGACGAGCGGGTTTGAGAAATCATCCTGTGTTGTGATGGACTTTACAGTAACTTAAATATTCATCTAATTTATTTCACTAGTCACAGCCCGTTCAAGCGGTGCGCAATTTAAAGAATTGCATTAAGAAACTTAGATTACGAGAAAAAAAACCAAAAAAAAAAAACCAGAGAATCCAACGTTGACACCATTCTTTGCCTTACCGTTCACTAGAACTGCACAAAGTTTCTTTTGCCAGTCAGCGGCAATCAAGTTACTTTTCATTCCACTAGTCCCGGTGAAAAATATTCTTGGCGTACTCTTGGAGTTGTAGAATCCTACAGATATTCTGTGTTTGGAACCTGATTCAAGAGCCTCTTCACCATATCGCACCTGCTTCTGTACGCTTTGAACTTGTCTTAAACTCCCCCATTCACCCTCCTCGCCCACCTCATAAGAAAGCTCCCGCCATTCTTTGTTGAAGTCCGGCAGGCTTGCCTTTACCATTGCAGCCAAGCTTTTCCACTGCTTTGTATCAATCTGCGTTATACGATGAAATATACTGTCATAACCATACCGTAAAAACCCTAATTAAAGTAACGACGTTCGTTACTCTCGAGGAGCAAAAAAAGTTATAAACTGAAAAGTTGGTGCGACTGAACTCTTTTAACGAGATAAAAAGACGGATATTCATAAAAAAAAAAAAACGTTCTTAAAACGTGAGATTAAATTCTTCGTTGCAGTTTCAATCTATGTCGCTGTCACATGGGTGGGCTCTTCAAGTCTAGACTGTGTTGTCAGTGGTCAGCAGGAAAGCAAGTCAGATATAGTAAACTGATTCTACGACTTCATGACGAACTACCACGTCAGTCTGCTCAGTGTATCAATATCTCAGAGCTTTAGTCGAGTTTTCAACTTTAACTGATTTGAAGAATCGTTCCTTTTAATACCCTCCTGTTGCGCAACTATCCGATTGAAAAATGGAAAGGAGACAAATTTTCGTTTTCCTGCAGTTGAAGTTTACATCTTTGGCTTGACAACGAGGACTTCTGTTATAAATTAATACTGGGAAATTGAGTTACAAACACTTACTGGCGCGTTGGAAGTCCAGTTGTAATTAACAGCAACTGGAACACCATTGCGGTCTTCACACATGTAAATCCCTGCCTGGCTCAGACGGTAGTGCTTGAAACAGGTCTGACCATTTTTGGCCGCATCCATGTTGAGCTTGTCTGTAGGGCGATACTGCTGACTTTTAGCATTGACGTCACCACTCTCAACAAACCGATTATCACCAGTTTTGGAACCAGAAGATAAAAGGAAATAATCCTTGCCATCTCCGCTGAGGATTTCGTAGTAAGCGATGTTGTTTGGTTCAAGATCTTTTCGGTATACTGGTCGTGGCCCGTCTTTAGCCAACAAATTGGCACTTCGTAGACCTGTGAAGTCTTTTTCCGTCATCAGATCCAAAACTGTATCTTGGGCTTCATATGAAAGAAGTGCACAGAGCGCTGGTGGCGTTGCCATGGAGACAAGGACCAAGAGCGCAATCAGCGTCAGGGTACTCATTCAGTGCTTGGGTCAGCTATTTAGAACATAAGTGCTTTATAAGTTACTACAGATACTTTAAACTGAAACTTGTCCACTACTGATGTTATTGTTATCATGATGCACATTTTCTTGTGGGATCAGTTATAATGCTCTCATTTTGTGACAAGGACATAGCTTACAACGATTGACATGAATAAGCACACTACCGATAAAATCATGTTAACAATAAACAAGTATTTTTTTCAGGAAATATTCTCTTGAAAAAAAAATCAACTTCAGGAAACAAAACTTAACCCAAACATAGAATATTCTCTATTTTCCATGATAGATAAGTGAATGGAAGAAAAATTCACTCATCAGTATCGAAGAAAATTTGCTCTATACCGAAAAAAGTCAAGCCTGTTTTCCTTCTCCTCTCCGTTCTCGAAAAAAAGAGAGATAAACGAGGCGCTTCTCGTAGGGAGTGCCTGCAGCACCCTACAAGGACAGCTTTACTTACTTTCTTTTGAAACTGTTTGAATTCATAAAGCACTTACTCAAGCTCGCGTTTCAACTCTTCCTCAACTGGTCTATTAACCTCTTTCCACTTCTACTGCAGTTCAGGTTTGCTTTTAACAAGAAGATGGATTGCAGCCTCTTTATATGTTTTCTCCCAGGTTCCTGATTGTTTTCCATTTTTCTCGCCGTTTTAAATGGAGTTTACTCAGGTGCTGCATTTTCAAATCTCCTAATTATCCAATGTTTTTATTATCAAATACAGCTTGCTACTTTTCTGCGTAAGTTTCAGAATATTTGTCTCTGAAAAAGCCATCTCAATATACCACAATATAGATCAATAAAAGATCAAACACAATTCTCGTTTCTGACTTGAGACCGCGGCTTGAGGCAACGTTTGAAGTCGGTACAATATAAGGACGGTAAGGACAAGAAATTTAAAAGGCTCAGCCCAGACTATGGAAAGAGAATCAGGACTAAATGACTATTATGACGACAACTATAATGATGATAATCAACAAATAAAAAACAATGTCATAACCAGCGCTGTGTTTCACACGCTATCCCATCCTCTTTGGCAAACACTGATGATCAGTCAAGCTAATAATTGGTTGGGTTTCTTAATGCTTAAAAAGGACGGATCCCTCTAAACAAAATACAATTTGATGAACTTTTCGTATTAAAAGCGAGGTTCTTATAGTTGGCCCTCGATATGCATTTTGTTTTTTCTCCGAGGCACTTGGTTCCTATTTTTCTCGTCATTCGAACTCTCTGTAGGCGGGTATCACATGAGTTCTACGCTGAAACCATCTAATTGCTTTAATTAGTCGCGGTCAAATGCATTTGCAATTGCAGCTTGCCTTTTTTCTAAATCCATTTGAATCTGTTTGGCTTTTAAATTGCTCGATTTTTCAATATTTAAACAGGAAATAGTTTCCTCTGGAATGACTGCTTGGAACCACCGTACAAATGATATCTTTGGCAGCCGAGAAAAGCAAAATAAGGAAAATAAAACGAAGAAAATTTCAATT
>NW_028301540.1:17785000-17862500 GCF_042242905.1 Orbicella faveolata
AAAGTTGTTGCTCTGCTGCTATGTCAGCAAGATAAGCCACCTATAACAATAATAACAATTTTCTGTCAGTAAGAAACTTAACGTGATGCTACTGTGTTCTCTGGACAGATTGGGAATTATGGCAAACGTTTTAACTGCACTGTAAGTTCAGACAAAAGATATCTGTCACGAAAGGTTTAATGTCATCAGAACAATATGTTGAGCTTGATAAATCAACATTGCATGTTTGATCACGCACAAACATTGTACCTTGGATCTTTACTATAAATGTATTTCAAATAATAATAATAATAATAATAGCAATAATAATAATAATAAGATGTTTTAGTCAGATGATGTAAAAAATGATAGTGTGACTTGTCAAAATGAATCAACCGCTTAACTTTCATCAGTAGAAGACACTAGTGTATGTAGATGGCATGAATGTGTTCAACGTCGCTTGCATATTCACAGTACTAGTATGGGAGCACTGATACATCAGAGCCACAATAC
Organism: Orbicella faveolata; assembly: GCF_042242905.1. Lineage (NCBI taxonomy): Eukaryota > Metazoa > Cnidaria > Anthozoa > Scleractinia > Merulinidae > Orbicella > Orbicella faveolata. Next base: position 17,785,493 of record NW_028301540.1, read on the forward strand.
CAATATCCTCTGCTGTTCACTGGCAATGAGGCGAAGACCCACTGGACTGTTGCATTTCAAGAAGCTTAAAAATGTCCGGACAAATAAGGCTGTACTGAATGATTTGGCTCGTAACCGAGTCTAAGAACACAAAGGCAAACTGGACATACAACCCCCGTTGAAACACCATTTCCACTTAACAGTAAACGCTGACAAGCATCAACGGAAGACAAATTATATCTAACGATTAGATTATGAGCTCAGAGTTTCTACGTCCAACGTGATAGTTGACGAGGCCGAAGGCCGCATCAGCTATTACCGCTGTCATAAAACCGTTTTCTAGCGCTAGTCCACTTGGCAATGCTTCGTCGACTATTCACTCATAGAAAAGTCGGGCTCATAGTCTAATCGTTAAATAGCATACAAGTAGCTCAGAGTAGCTATGAAGATATACAGTGAAACTTTAGGAGTGGCCAATGGGCAACTATCTTATCCTATACTTATCTTGGACATAGTTCTTTTTACAAGACCAATGCCACTCTCCACCAAGGGATATTTAACAATTAGACCCGTGGCCCTTGAGGGCGAAAGGTTTAATTGTTTTAGTATCACCCAACTAGTGGGACAGAAAAGGCAATAATAAAGTCAGCAAATGCAAGATGAAGAAGTATTTACTTGGGAATAAAACGAACGAAAGCGTCATGCTCGATTGCGCCAATTTTGCTACACGACGACTACTACTAATAGTCTTCTAGTAGTGTAGCCAATTAAAATGCAGGATTTGCATTAGTTCACTAGTTGGGTGATACTAAAAATGGATATCAACGATATGTTAGCGAAGCCTACCAAAAATGCTTGGTATTAGTCTGAGATGGACTAGCATCCAATCCAGGCAAAGTAGGAAAGTAGCAAAAAACCCCAGCAGTTAGGGCCTGTGGACCGAGTGCCACTAAGGGCTAAGATAATGGAAAGGATGAGAGATTCATAAACTTTTACTCTTGAAATTTGGTATTTCCTGTAACTGGGTCTTTGTTACTGAGCTACACTTCCATAAGGCTAATTCAACTCATGCCCAAACATCTCCCTCTTTGTTAGATTCACAAAATGGGTTTGAATTGTCAACGGCTTTAATTTGCTAACATAAAAAAAAATGAACAATTCAAACTTACCTTCAGTTCTCTTTTATTGAACTGTTCATGCAACTTCTCGACAAATTTTGGACAGCATGTTCCAACAACCGCTACTACATGCACTTGCTTTTCTGTTGATAACAAATTTTTACTTAGACTTAAATTATGTTTCAAAGAACTCATCCAAAGGTATCTAGTACCCAAAATAAATACAAGCAGACACTGGTTTCTGTTCTTTTATACATGGCATGCTGTCCCATGTGTTACGCTAATATCGACCATAGTGTATTTTGTCGTATTTTACTTCTGACTGTAAACAAAACTGTTATATCCTGTGCGACTTACACGAAGTAGTTGTTAGATGACATATTTAGTGTGAATCACATGAAGTGTGTTAGAATAAAACCATGTGCTTTTAGAGTGTACTCATCGAGCTCGAGTGAATTTGGAGTGTTACATTGGCGACGAGGAGAAAAACAAGAGAGAATTATGACGGAACAAACAGCAGCAACAAGTGGAGCAGCACAAGCGATTCAAGTCGTCACAGAGACTAGAAACCTTCGAACACAGCCATTTATCATTCCCGACGAAGCGAACAGCGTCGGCAAAGCATGGGAAGAATGGCTGGAGGGAATTGAGCGAGAATTCCGATACTTCAGAATTACGAAGGCCGTCGATAAGAAGGATGCTATAATAATTTACGGCGGGAAAGAGATAGCTCGATTAGAAAAGAGCCTACCGGATCCAGAGGTGGAAGATGTGTACCTGAAGTTGCGTACTAAGTTGAATGATCACTTCACTCCAAAGAAGAACAAGCATCATGCGAGGTATTTATTTTTGAAAATGAGGCCACACATGGGTGAAACCACAAGTACATAGACGGCAAGGCTGCGAGAGAAAGCGAAGGAATGTGAGTTTGGAGCTACATTCGACGAGAGAATTTTGGAACACATAATTCAAACCATTGATAACAAGAAGATGATTGAGAAAGCCATTAGCAAGACGTGGGATCTAACACGATTTCTGCCCGAAGCAAGCCGGACGGAGGATATTGCGAGGCAAATGAAAGATATGGGAAGTGAGAATGTTTCCCGTGAGAATGTTTCTCGTGTGCATTCCGATTTGCAATACCCCAAACAACAAAGCAGTGGATCCAATGAAACACAGCGGCCTGGGAAAAAGCACAAATGTCAATATTGTGGATTGTTTGGAGTCCATGAGAAAGGAAAAGATTGCCCTGCCTATGGTAAGAAATGCTATAAATGCCACAAATTGAACCATTTCTCCTCTGTATGCAAATCTGAGAGTACTCGTAGCCACAAGTTCAGAAGACGGAAGCAAAGTAAAAGGAAAAGCAGTGGGAGAATTAAGAAGACAACTGAAGATGCAGAATCCACGAGCTTGGATGATGATTTTTTCGGCCAGGCAGTGGAACACTTAAAACAGGCCAAGAAGATGAGTGATTGGCAAAAATGGTGATGATTATCGAACCGTTATGGTGAGATTAAATGACGTGGATGTCTTGATGGAAGCTGACAGTGGAGCGGATGTTAATATTATGGACGAACACCAGTTTAAGGCATTCAGCCACAGAACACATGACAAGCCAATCCTTGCAAACAGTAATGTCAAGTTGCGTACTCTCCAGCACAAACTCGAGGTCAAAAGAGAATTTCAAACTGTGATTCGTAATGAGACGTGTGGGAAACCGACCAAATTTGTTGTAGTGTCTGGAAGGATCCAATCACCTCCACTGATTAGCAACATTAATAGCATTAGGAATGTTGAAGATTCAACCAGATGGCAGCTTCGCTGAGCCCAATGATCTGGCCATATCTGTGGAGAGACATAATGCTAACATTGTTACACAGGCAGAAGGCGAACAGGATATGAAAGATTTAATCACCAAGTATAGCCACTTATTTCAAGGTATTGGCAAGATAGAAGACAAGAAGAATGGTGGGGAGATCCTAAGCCGATTCCATATGAAACCCGGAGCAGTGCCGGTAGCACAGAAACCTAGGCAGGTTCCATACTATCTTCAAGAGCCGCTGAAAAAGTGGTTGGACTTAGGCATTCAAGAAGATATCTTCGAGAAAGTAACTGACGATGAACCAGTTACCTGGTGCTCCCCTTTGGTGGTGCAACCGAAACCAAGGTTTGCAGGGTTGCGATCGGACCAGCTGGAACCACACATGATCAGAGCGAGTGTTGACTTACGAGTTCCGAACCAGTACATGGAAAGGAGCCGGATCTCACAAGCACCAATAGTGGAAGATTTCATTCACAAGTTCCACGATTGCACTATCTGGACAAAATTGGATCTCCGACAGGGGTACCACCAGCTAGTACTACACCCAGAATCGAGATCGGTCGCTACCTTCAGTACCCCCTGGGGTAATTTTAGACCTAAAACGCTTGTATTTGGTGCAAAGGCATCACAAGATGTATTTGATGAGGCAATGTACAGAATTTTTGGCGACATTCCCCAATGTCTTAACCAGAGGGATGACATCTTGGTTGGAGCGAGCAACTGGAAGGAACACAATGAAACACTGGAGTCAGTATTTCAGAAAGCTGAAGATTATGGAATCACCTTCAACGAGCCTAAGTGTGAATTTGGCCAGAAACAAATCACTTTCTGTGGTTACCAATTTGGCCAGGGTGATTTAAGACCTACACCGGAGAAGGTACAGGCCATCCATGAGTGCAAACCCCCTCAATCGAAAGCAAAGGTAAGAAGTTTCCTTGGTATGACTGGGTATCTATCCAAATTTATACCCCGGTATGCTTCACTCACGAAACCACTGAGAGAGCTTACTCACAAGGAGGCTAAGTTTCACTGGGGGAGAGAGGAAGATGATGCATTTGAAGAATTGAAAGCCAACATCTCCAGCAAGGATACAATGGCCTTCTTCAATCCCAGCTACCAATCATGGTGAGAGTCGAAGCTAGTTACAATGAAGGTTTGTCAGCTGGCCTTTTTCAGCAATCTGCCAGGGGCTGGCAACCAGTGCATTTCATAAGTCGTACTCTGACAGATGTGGAAAAGAGGTATAGCCAGACAGAGAACGATGCTTTATGTGTTAAATGGGCCAAGGATCGATTTTCTATCTACCTTCTTGGTGCACCCAGGTTTGCGATTATTACTGCACACAAACCACTCCTGCCATTGTTTAAAACGCCAACGGCGAAGCTTCCCCCCCGAATCGAGAAACGGGTGATGGACATGCAGGATGTGGCCTTTGAAATGAAATACGAGCCTGGTAAAGATGAGGCTGACCCTCTAGATTTCTTGTCAAGGCACCCATTACCAGTTGTTGGAAACAATGACACTGAGAAGATTTTGAAGGCAAGCATTGAAACGGAGCATGCAGTGGTGCTAGACAGAATTAGAGAAGAAACACATCGTGATAGAGCTTTGCAAAAACTGAGCCAAACTATCAGGAAAGGTAATTGGGAGACCAGCAAGAAGGATGCTGACCTGGCACCATTCTACCCGATTAAGGACGAAATTTACGAAGCACAAGGTCTGATATTCAGAATGGAAAGAATTGTTTTACCAATGGTGTTACAGCAGAAAGTCATCAGATCAGCCCACAAGCTGGGACATCTGGGAACTACCAAGACAAAACAGATGCTTAGGGCTAAGTATTGGTTCCCCGGCATGAATGCGATGATTGACCAAATGATAGGTCATTGTTTTGACTGTTACCAAAGATCGCAGACAAGAACCTATCATACCATCGGTGATCCCGAAGGAACCTTGGGAAGAGATTTCAATCGATTTCGGAGGACCTTACCCAGATGGTCATTACAACTTAGTAGCAATTGATCAAAGAACCCGATACCCGGAAGTAGAGGTGGTGTCCTCAACAGCAGTGAAACCGACTAAAGAGAAGTTGAAGAAAATGTTTGCTCATCACGGTGTACCCAAACGAGTGCAGTCTGACAATGGTCCGCCATTTAATTCGAAAGAGTTTGCAACCTTTGCAAAAGAAGAGGGTTTTGATCATCATCGTGTGACACCAGAACACCCCCAAGCCAACGGTTACTCCATACCAAGCTATGTCGAATAGGCCTATTAGGACCAAACTTGATCACACAGTACCAAGAGAAAGAAGTGAGCAGGATGAGCTGATCGATGAGAAAGACCGAGTATATAAGGAGAAGATGAGACGCGATGGCGTGAATACCAAAGAACACAACTTCTGTGTGGGAGACTATGTCCTACTTAGACAAAAGAAAGTGAATAAATGGTCGACGGCCTATGAGCCTATCTTCTACACAGTTATCAGAATTAGTGGTTCGACGATCACGGCAAGGCGAGTTACAGATGGTCGTGAGATAACCCGAGATTCAAGCAAGTTTAAATTGGCTAATGCTATCATGCATGAAGAAGGTGCCAAAGGAGGAGATAGTGAGGATTGGCGAGAAACACTTCTTCTGAATTCTGGCAATCCAAGCACAGTCCAGTCCAGCAGTCGAGTCCAAGCCATCCCTGAACAAAGTGATTCTGCTGAAGAGACTGTTGCAAACGGATCATCAGGGCATGCCAACCAACAGTTGGAAGAGCTTCCTACAGTTCAGACAGAAGAAGGTTCTACTTCCAGCTCTCCTACTCCCAAAGTACAGTCATCTAGGCCTAGACGAGAGCGACGTCGACCTGCTTATTTGACTGATTACGTCACGTGACATGTTTACATTAATTTTGATCAGACGCCAGAAGCATTTAGAATATGCAATTGAGTTGAACTGCAGTATTAATTGGATAAACTTTGATATTTTTGTTATGAGCATACTAACCTACTAACCTACTAGTTTTAAACATTAATTAATCACATTAAGTCTCAAGACTTTGGTTCTGATTGATTTAAAGGCTCTGGAACACTGAATTGGATTTTGCCATCCTGTGTTATTATTTTATTGTATGTGGACTGTGTAGACAACCGCAAAAAGGGGGAGATGTTATATCCTGTGCGACTTACACGAAGTAGTTGTTAGATGATATATTTAGTGTGACTCACATGAAGTGTGTTAGAATAAAACCATGTGCTTTTAGAGTGTACACATCGAGCTCGAGTGAATTTGGAGTGTTACAAAAACTGTGATAACAAGTAACTCACTGTTGATTAAAAGTAGAATGGCACATACCTTTTAAAACACCCTCGACAGAATACAAATCCTTCTTGTATGTGACCTAAAGATAAGTATGTAAAACCAGTTGCATTGCTATAACTGAGTTTTACCGACAGCAATTTTGAACATAACTGTTATGTAATAATGTTCTTACGTGTAAAACATTCAAAGCGCTTGGCAAGTTACACATACCATACATGTTACGCAAGCGTGTGTCAAATTCAAAGAAAACGTTTCTTGTTAAAACTGTGTGCTTGCCATCATGACATCACATGCACCTAAACTGAATTGACATTTCCTGTAAGCAGCTGAGAGCACATAGATTTTATTTACTTAGATACTATGTGATACACCAACCTTCCACAGAGAATCTGGACCATCAATTAATGCAGCGCTTGTTTTAGCATACTTTTGAGCCAAGTGCAGACATTCTGTGCCATGCTCAAAGTCATATTCTGTACACTGCAAATTTAGCCAAATTAAGACATAATTACATAAAATCACGAGTACTTTTGCATAATAATTATTGCAATAAATGCATGGACATTTCTGTAGTGTTAAATGTGAAATACATAGTTCAAAAAACCTGATACTGTCGAAACTCTCTAATACGGACACCGAAGGGACTGAGCGAAGTGTCCGTATTTGCATTTGTAAATGTAAGTTTTAAAAACTTACATTTTGACATGTTCTGGTATTGGTATCAATTCGGCTCAATGTTTGTGTAACCGCAGACAGGAAATGGTACATACCACCAATTATCAATACCTGGTCCCCGAAGTGTATGAATTTGCTCCCTAGGGCTGAGATTTAGGGTCCGTTGTCCGTTTTAGAGAGGGTCCGTATTATAGAGGTTTTTTAAGAGGAAATGTATGAAAATGTTGTCGGTACACAGGAAACTGTCCGTATTAGGGAGGTGTCCGTATTTGGGAGGTGTCTGTATGGAAGGGTTCGACTGTATTGAAAATTATAAAATATTGATGAAAGTTTTGTTTCGTACATTGTGATGCATAAAAAAATGTTTACATGCTGTCAGGGATGGATATCAAACACAAAGACACTGAGCCCAAGGTCTATATATGCAAAATTCACAGGAGAGTGCAGTTTACAACACCTTACCACCCACCCAAGCACCCCTTCCCGCAAAAAAAAAAAAGAAAAACGGTTGCTGTGTCACTCCTTTACTTCCAGCCTTGTTTGGTTATCATGTTACTAAGATCTATCACCCTTTAAAAAACAGTCCTGAGAAAATACACGCACTGATTGGTTAAAAATCGTGTTTCTATTAAACAATTAGATTATGAACTCGAGATTTCTATCACGCATAGGAATCAAGAGCGAATAATCTAATTATTGTTTTAGCATAAATCTACTAGCCGTTCAAAACTTTATCTAAATCCTCTTCACAGACGCTTTGAAAACGTCAAGAAGCAGCCGTCATTTCGTTAACAAGCGCACACTGCTATGCTACTCACTATCTAGTGTGTGCAAGGACAGAATAGCTCGTGTGACTGAATGATGACTGGTTTGTAACACACCTCTTTGTAGGCTTTTTCAATGATGTCATACTGAAAAGCTTGTGGCATTTCACTTGATCTGAACTTTGTTCTGTATACCAAGGATACACTAAAGGTCAGCAGGTACACTCAAATAACCATTCACATTAACTTTAACCAGCACCATATGAAATTATAACAACAATAACAACAACTTTATTACGACTCACATATCTACAATTTTACAGAAATACATACACACACTTGGTAATCCACAAGATCTAAATCAATAGCATGCGGTGACATGCATCCATGTATCTCTGCTATGCCTGTCTTCCATAATATTATATGTGAAAAGCTTTCACCATTGAGAAGAAAATCCTCGTCAATTTCAAAAGTATAGAGAATGAAGGCAACAATCTTCACTACATTTTAAAGACAGAATAGAGTAAAATAACAAAGACAGAATAGAGTTACGTCGAATCATGTAAGACCAATTTATTGGATGTTCAAAAACCAAGAAAGACATTCCATCATGAGTCTTTCCCGAAACTTTTGTTTGTTATAAAAGTGAGGTCATTCACCTTTACTTCTAATCAATTTGTGCCCTTTTAAAAAAGCAATACAAAAATGCATCAATAAATGCAAATTATTTTATTTATGTGGACATTACATTACCTGTCGAGTGAATGATCCAAAAATCCGTCAAATGACTGTGCTACAACTGTCGACGACAGTGGCCTGATGACACCAGCTGCCTGGAACACAAATCAGGATAAGGGGGTCACAAGTGACTTGCCTATGGTAGATTGTTACAAACTCAGTGTGTTACTTACTCCATGTTTCTTAGCAGCTTCAGTCACACTCCGTAAAGTTGGTTCATCTACAAATGGCCGAACTGCATCATGAAGAATTACCTACAATAAAAGGAAATAGCAAAAATAGTTTAATAAACTCAAGGACTGCCATAAGGATCTGATTTTAACTCCAGGCGTTGTAACAACGTCGGAATGTCCTAAAAGATAAAAAGATTTACGAGGACTTCGCTCGAAATACTGATTTCAAACACCAAAGACTAAGTATGATTCCAACGTGATTTATTTGTATTAGCTGTGATTTGATGTCCAAAACCGTCAAACTAAAATACAATCGAAAACCTAGTCTAAGCGACACGAAAGACTAAAACCAAAATAACCATTACATAACACGAGCACATATTAAAATACGCGAGCGCGAGGAAATCTAAAATACAACAGTTGACCAAGAAATGCAACGAAAAGGGCAAGGAAGGAAATACACGCTTAACGATTGTCCTCTCTGCCTGAATACACAAGTCGCAAGATAAACGCAGTAACCTTCACAATAAGCTCTCTTGTGTAAAACAACTATCGCAAAACGATAACGCACGAGGTCTGACATATGATATCGAAGCGTTACCAATACGCAACAAAGACTAATACTTAACAGAGAATAATACTTAACTGAAAATAATACATAACTCGACAACAATTACACTGAGTAGCAGACCAAAGCCAGTTGGCTACTTTGAACTGAAACCCGTACCATATATATGGGTTATTGATCAAGTGTGAGGTAAAGATGGCTGGATATTGGCCAAGTTCTTTTTTTGCGCGTTTATGGACTGAGACGCAGTCAAGGTCCATAAACTCGCGAAAAAAGAACGAGGCAAATATCCAGCCATCGTGACCGAACAAGCTTGGTCAATAAAGGATTTATTATATGCCTATCGGGGGATTTTTTCTTGCAGGACACAGCGGGTAGTCCCGAGCGGGCAAGATAGCTCCATCTTGCCCGCTTGGGTAGCCAATCACAGTGCAGGATTTGATCCATCTTGCCCGCTAGCCATATAATAATTTCATTTATTAACATCTAAAACAGTTTTTAAGCCCAGTTAACAGATTGGAAACAATTTCAGGGAGATATGTTTTTACGCTTATGTTTTGTGTAGTTTGAGATTATTCAAACTCAAAACAGAAGACTAAACAATGTAAACAGAAAACTTCATGGCAAAGTTACAAAACTCAAATAAAAATTCTTGGTCATCTTGGGTTTGCTTAATTAATGGGCTTTCAACAACTCAGCCCACAAGCTCCGCTTTTAGGCTTGGCTGAATCTATTTACCAGTACTCAAGTTATTAAGGATTCTAGGATGTGGCTGTAAAATCATAAGCCAGAATTTATAATCATGTTAATCAAAATCACATTTCCAACCAGTATGATATGATTTCTTGAGAATGTTATTATAAATAAATGAGTTTGAAAATTGCATTCAGATATTTCAGTGTTGACTACAGTCTCGTAACTCATTACTGTTTCATAAAAGCAACTTATCAAAGTATGAGCAAACTGTTATGTTTAAAGTCTAGTTATTACCATTTTACACTTACCACAGTCGGCGGACCTCTCCCATCTGCAGCTAGAGCTTGAATGCCACACCATATCGACCTGTGTCTAAGATACCAAAAAAAGTGAGTGAGGTTACAAAAAGAAAATTAAAAAAGCTGTCATCTCACGATATGGTGGCTGACAAAGCTTTTTCAGAAGTGACGAGATGAAAAGATGGTCAAAATGGCCTCCATTCAATTTGGAAAAATGACTACAGGTTTTGGGCTGTTTTGAATTCTTTAATTTTGGTAGAAAAAATTCTTTTTTTCTTACTGTTTTCTACAAATATTTTCTATTTTAGTTAGCCTTGTGTTGTCCTTTATGATGTCCTCTTGGAAACTTGCTTAACCAGTCTCCTAGAGTACAAATGACACAGGATACTTTGCACTCATTTTGTGCATTGTGTGATATTTAGTTCACCCTTTACTCCCTAAGAGTGCCATTTGGCACACAACATCATAACTTTGTGAATAAATAGATTTCTATGACTTTTTGCCATAAAATTTTTCTTGCAAAGATCTGCTCATTGAAGGCATAAACTTGTGACCCCCTCCTATCTAAGATATGGTTGACCGCCCCCATAACTTTACAATTTCTTTTTTGAGATGCACATGGAATACAAGACTTGTTTCACATCAAGCTATGTACTAAGACCTGCTAAATAAGCCACAGTTCAGGGACATACCTATGATATTTGAGAATTGATACATGTTGGAAGCTTTTCATTTTCACATTTCAAAACAATTTCTCTCAAAATGCCTACCTCCTTCACAGTTGCTGATGTCAGTTCTTAAATAAGCTGATCAGTGGCTTTCAAATGGTATATTGTACACAGGCAGAGAGCCTTTATTTGCTGATTTAGGAAAAACTGTCATTTGCCTTAGGGGGTAAAGGGTTAAGCTAAATAAAAACTACCAGTATGCTACCTACCTCCAGCACTTGGCAATCCAGTTTTGAAGTTGTGCATGCTATCCCTTCAACAACAATTTTTCTGAGGCATTTGTTCAAATAAACTTGCTATTTCTAATGTGTCTAATTAAAGGAAATCAAGAGCCACTAATTACTTTGTACTGGGCCAATGAAAATTTAAGGATTAATTTTCAGCCCTGAGAAAAAGCTAGTGACAGTTTCATATAAAACATAAATGCCACTAAAACTCTAAGGGGAAAACTAAATTTCTAAACTATTGATGCTCAAAGAGTATAGTGACTTTACAAAAGCTATCTCAATCAATTTAAATTCATTTCAAACTAGATTTCAAACTAACCTAGTAGATCCTCCACAGATAAGTCTGACTTTGTGATGACAAAATTCACTCAAAATCTATAGAGGAGAACAAATGAGAATGTCAATGTTGAAATTTGTGCTTTATTTTTGACAGACAATATGGTGCTAAAGAAGAATTTAAATAAGAGTGGAAATCATTTTTTGTGCCTTTCTGGGAGAGCAGTGCACTGGGTTTTCCTCCCCATGTGCTGCTACCTTGACATGGTGGGGAGGCTTGCATCTGTCAGTGACCCTTGTGCACAGTAGCAAGAATGTTCAACCAAGTCAGGAAGGGTGCAGGGTAGAGGCCAGACTACAATCAACACCAGAGCTCAAAATAACAGCCGGTCAACGGACAATGTACGGCCAGAATGGTGACTTGACCGGCCAAAAACTTCACTCGCTGGTCACACCATGTTGAGACAGTCACATTGTTCATTCTTGAATAAACAATCAAATCCTCAACTGTAAATCTTTAATCTCTTTTTTATTGTGGCCTCTCACACGAAAACATACACCAACGGGTATCTGTTGGAACGGCTAAAAATTGATCGCTTGCTGTTGCATTCAAGATTGATTGGAATGCCATTCAAACAGTTGGGGTTATCTGTTCAGAAAAATATTTAGCTGTTCAAACAACTGCTGCTATCCATTCGAAAAAATTTTTTATCTTTTAGGACGGCAGCGGTTTTCAATTCAGAATTCAAAACTTTTCAGCATTTCGAACAGCAGAGGTTTTCCGTACGGCAAAGAATGTGATCAGATTCAGCTTTTTGTGACACTTAAGATTTGCCCAACTGTCATACTTTTGTCACAGAGCATATCTCTTTGTCGACGTATATTTCAAAGGTATTGCTCTACAGATGTCAAGATATTTGTCGTCTCTTTCACCTTCACTGCACAAAAATCGACATACAAGATGCCAAAACAAAACTTTTCGCTAGACACTATAGTTTCCAACTTAGACACCATGGGACTCTGGGACATCAAAACATGCCTTTTGCAGTCTGCTTTGTTTCCGTGAAGCCGTAAATGTAACATTGAGCACGAACCCACTATCTAATTTATAACCAACCAATAAGTTACTGTTACAATACAGATGAAAATAATTATGTACCAACAAAAAAGCCGAAGGCCTTTATATCAGTACCTGTACCTGTAAAGTTACTTTGTTTGCGAATGAAATTTCAGACACTCTCAACTCGTTGCTCGGTAAAATCTACCAAATGATGGTCATTAGTTCTTCGTGAACGAAAACTCTCCCTAATATGACTACAACAGAGTTTAGATTTTTTATGGCTTACACTTTAGAACTTAATTTTGGTCACATCATTAAGAAACTTCCCAACACTTGTTGTTCAACTGTAGCCGTATTCGTAGTAACGCAATGATTTGTTGTGCGTTTGCACGGGTGAGAATTGAGGAAACAGAAACTTCTTCTTCAGCTATATTTGTTTACCCAGCTATTTCTGAAGTCCAAAATTAGGATCTGCTGATGCATGTTTGGTTTCATTTATGTTTTGACGGACATAAATTCTTTGTAGAACATCAAAACAACGGCTTATGGAATTCAATATGCCGATCAAAAAATTCAAAGTTTCATAAAATATGCATCCGTTCCATACTTTTTCTTTGGCAGGTGGCAAGAATTCCAGTGAAAGCGTGCCACTTAATTGAGCTGCTGAGCCCTGCCAAGGCTATCTTTGGTTAAGTTTTAAGCTTTTCTTTGTAGTAGGTCAATTTTTAAACAGTCTAGGAATGACTGGAACAAACAAATTATATTTGTGGGTTTCATTAGGCGAACATTACTTAAGGTGATTCCTTGGTATTGCATTGTGCATCCCTACTGTGCATGATTTCGTGTCATTAGCACGCGCATATGAGCGCATGCACATACAAAATGTAAGAGATTTCCCTGAAATTAGCTCAATAGCAAAACAGATGCTCCTTTTCTCTTAAACGAGCAGCATGACCCTCACTTTTTATTTCGTAATTTCAATGAGAACAATATCCTTAATAGCTGAGAAAAAAAGTAGCAGAAATCTATGGCTATTGGCTAATCTATTTTGGCAAATGAAATAAATACTACTGAGGAAGACATAACGGGCCCAACAACACATGTCCAAATTATATTTCCTTTAAAGGATTAAAAAATGCAGGGTATTTGAAGACATTTTTCCTGGGACGTAGATAAATAAACAATCAAAGAAAGTCAAACTCTGTGTGATATACCGCGCTACATTAAAAAAATAATTGAGCTTATTTGTTGTGCATGGAGATTACCACAAGTCGCCTAAATAACCACATTTAAAGGTAAAGGTAAAGTTTATTTAGCCAGGGTGGCCCATTCAGCGACGAGGCTGATATCAAGAGGCGCCCTGGACTAAAAATATAATGATTAAAAATACAAGACATCGTGATAATTTAAAAATACAAGATAAAATTTAAAAATACAAGATATAAATTTAAAAATACAAGTAATAATTAAAAGTATAGAGTCAGCTTTGTGGCGTGAAAACAAGCACGGTGACCCCCTCTTTTTACTACGTTTTTAATATCTCCTTGTCCTGTAACAACAGCATACCAAGTTTCATCGGAAACCTATGGCGGGTTCTTTAACTAGGGAATTACCTTCATATTTTTTAAAAAAATATCTTGACCAGTCAGAAACAAGATGTGACTGAGCTGAAATTACTTTGGCTAGTCAGCATGACTGGCCACGGTCCGAAAATTATTTTGAGCCCTGACACCTGATCCTCCAGGTTGGGGGTTGGGAGTGGCGCTAATGACTCCACCCCGTAAGAAACATTCTGTTACGGAAACAACCATGAATGCTACAACAACTTTGGACCATGTTCATGTAGTGGACTTGGGCCAGCCAACTAGCCATGTGACTATCTCTGATGAAAGCCTGCTTTGGCCCAAAACCCACATCCGCCTAGGAGCCTGGAATGTCTGTGCCATGTTTGAGACATCAAAAATGGCACAAGTCATCAGCGAAATGTACTGTAATGGCTAAGCTAAAAGAGATGGGCATGACATGGGGCGGGGCACAACATGCTGTAAAGGACCCATCCCACTGGAAACATTGTTAAAGCCTTATGTCCCACCTGCGATGAAGAGGAGTACATAAGTGAGTAAATACACTATGTTTTCCCCTGAGGAGAAGTTGAAGGAGGCACACATTAGGAAAGTACCTAACCCATGTCTCTTGGCAACTTGTAACAGAATAGGCTGCTATTTTACCTGCTATATTATAGTACAACTTATATGACATACCTGTTGTGCTTCCTCCAAGTAGTTTTCATTGATAGGAACAATAATTTCTTTAATCCATGAAATACTGTATAAACACCAAAGTTTAAATCATAAAAGCTAAAAAGGAAAAGAAAAGCACCTCTCTTGACCAAAGTTATCTTGTTTGACATTTTAGTGAGTGGTACCACAGTATATACAGAGCTCCATCATGTGAAGCATGCCAGCGGAGTACCATGGGTCAAGATCCTTGGTAAACCATCAAGCTGAGAAAATTTTGTAATATGACGTCACCTTACGAGCAAGCAAGAGTCCATCCATGCAGACTCTGGGGGAGGGGAAGGGGAGTCACATGATTCGTCAGGCGATCATAAAGAAAAATCAACATGTTTCCTGTATTTAGAGAAATTTACAAAATGGTAAACAGCGGGAAAAGTGGTTGATTTGTTGATCTATTGAAAAGACTAGTTCAGTTCAGTCTTCACAACTACTGTTGGAAGTTTCTGCCTGGTAGATTAACACTGAAGTGAATTGCTAAATTGCAGTAAGCGACTCTTTGTTGGAGAAATGTTTGTCACATTTTTTATAAAAGTTGTCAAGTTGCTTTGGCAAGATATCTTCAACAGGAGTTTTCATTGTTAATTTCATTGTTTTAATTTCACTAAACTCTAAACAATAACACTTGAGTTGACTTGTCAAAGTTGTTGTAAAATGATTATTGTAAACAAGTAGTTTTCTGTCAGTTCACACCAATATAAAGCTCGTGTCTAAAAATAATTAAACTGTATTTGTAAACACTGTCAGGTAAGTTTTGAAGTTTTCTTTGTGTTGGTAGGGACAGTTACTTCATAGACTGCTCAAATTTCTTCTTCTGTTACAGTTGGAAGCCAAGAAAGTTCAAGAAATCATACATAAAAGTTAACAGGATTTTATATATTTGACCCTTGCATATTGTGTTTCCAAAGTATGGAGATTTCAAATTAAATCAATCAAAACAACACACTTTCATTGGGGCTCTTCAATATGTTGAAATGTCTATGTCCCTCTAATGAGATGCAATCGTTGGATTGAAAACTCCACTTGTCTGATCTTGAATAAAATTATCCCTTTGTCAAACTGATTGAGTAGTCTGGAATCTAGTTGACAGTACTGGATAACCCTTACATACATCTTTCACTAAGCAGAATCTAATTACCTTTCAAATGCCTCTAATGTGTAACTGATCAATGGTCTTTCCATAATTTGGCAGAACTATAAAAAAGAGGAAAGCTTAAACAACATTTTCCACATGAAAATGATAAAAAGGTCAACACAGAGATTAAGTATAGTGAAGCTTAATGCACCATATACAATGAGCAAGAGCTATATGTTTATGTATTTCCAGTGGAACCCCATTAATATGACCACCTTCGGGCCATGGAAAATTAGTCATATTAACAGGGAAGTTGTATTAGCAAAGTAGGGTCACATTATGATGCAACACACTTTAAACATGTACTGCACATGAATACCTTTAATTCCACAATAAACCAACCTTTTTACAATTATTCTTCAACCTTACAACAGCCATTCATTGCAAATGAACAAAACCGATTAAATGTAATGCGAAAAAACATTGTCTTTCAGTTTGTCAAAAGGATATGGCCTGTTGTGAAATGTCTGGAATTAGCTCTTATTAACCAAGCTGGAGGTCTGTATGGGAGAATCTTGACCAAGGTCGTGAGTACAGACCGAACGCAGTGAGGTCTGTACACATGACCGAGGTCAAGATTCTCCCATACAGACCGACTTAGCTCAGTTAATAAGATGTTTATTATATGGCAAAGAAGGAAACTTTAATTCGTTTAATGTACCTAGGTTGCTGACATTTTGCTTGCGAACGGCGATGAGCTTAACTTAAACGTGCCGAAATTTGTTCATCTTCTTTACTTTTTTTTTTTGTCATCAGGCTTTTTGGCACTTCCATAAATGATTGAGAAGAAAATAAAAGAAAATGGTGAACATTTTTGTATTTTAGTTTGCTACTTCTTCAACGCAAAATAAAACCGGTCTACAGATGCCGGTCTAGATGGGAAAATCTAGACCGCGGTCAATATCGATTTCAGCCAATCAAATTCGTGAATTCGGTAGTTCCCAGTCCTTGTGAGACACAGCCATATAATAAGAGCCGTTATTGGTCAGATTGGGTCTGTCTTCATTCAGCTTCCTCACCAGTCAATTTGACCAGTCGTGTTAATGGGGTAATTTATAAAGAAAATGAGGACTGAGCACTCCAAAAGGTGGTTGTTGGTCGTAATAATGCGGTGTCGGATTAACAGGGTTTTCAGGTAGGAGAATGTGCGGGCTTTCGCTCTGGCCATAAAAAAGTGGTCGTAATAAAGGGGTGTTTGTTTTTACGTGGTGGTCATATGGTGGGGTTCCACTGTATACTATTACTAAATGAAACTATATTTGAAGATATCAATTCAGTTTCAATAAATTAAGGATGGCATAAGTCATGCCAAACATTTCTTTAAAAAGTTGTTTTATGTTTCTTCAATATTTAATTTTGCTCTACACGCTGGTCAGTTCTCATTTTAAAAAACCAAAAAGCTGCTTTAATACAACCACAATACTCTACCCATTTAGAAGAATTAAGAGCCCATTTTCTACAAAAATAATTCCTTTCAAAAGTGGTTGTTTAAAAAAATTAAATAATACAGCCATACACTGCACTTTCTACTCTTGTTTAAAGTAATTTGGGACTACATCAAGTTACTACTATCTCAAAAGAAGGCATGTGGGCAGTCAATGGCTATATGAACTTGTTTAAGCTCATGGTAGTTGTTGATCAACAATGTAATACAATGCATGATGCTATCATTTTCTTTGCTTCAGACAGGATTGCACAACACCTTCTCCAAGGTAGGAATGTTGATCTGCATAACTGACCCATTTTCAGTTTGCCAGCATGAACTTCACCTGTGTCAAATATATTCATATCACCCTGTTCCCCCTGTTAACAAATTAATATTCAGTTGACACATGTAGGTGTATCATCATCACACACCCATTTCACACCACAATATTACATAGTGTGTGAGCAAAGATTTACCAGTCTAGCCTGTCTCTGGTCATATTCACTTCCTCACTCCAACTGTTCCAACCAAAATTGGACCATGTGTACTAAAGGCATCCACGGTTGAGTGTTGATTGATACCCTCAATCGATACCCTCGATGGACACGTTGCACGACACTCAATTGATACTCGATCAACACTTCATCGACACCTCGGTTGACACTCAATCAAAAGTTGGTCGAGAGACAACTAATTTTTGATTGATGCATATGAGTCAGTTGACACTTGGCTGACCATTGACTGACTGTTGATCAAGTGTTGATCGAATGTCGACCGAGTATTGACTGGAATGTCGATTGAGTATCAATAAAGATGTCAACCGGAGTGTCGGTCGACACTCGACTGTGGATGCGTTTAGTACATGTGATCCCCAAAATTATTCCTTATTCCTCTCTCCAATGTATTGATCAAAGACAGACATATCAATATCCCTCCCCGGGAATACCCTAAACATATAACAATTTCTTGAGCCTCAGGAGGTGGCAATTTGATCTCACTGGTTGTTATTAGGGTCAGGCATCCATATGAGAGGGATGAAGCAGGGCTGGAAATAACAGTCGGTCATCGGACATTGTCCGACCAAATTTTGAATATGTCCGGCCAATTGTACATTTTGATTGGACATGATGTCTGAACATTTCATCAACACCTATTGTCCATCCATAAAATTTGGTTATATAATTTCCACTGAAACGAAATTTTTGTACTCTCTTTTTTTAGCCCAATTTATAGTTTCAAACGTGCTTAAAATAATGGTGAACTTTATTTCTGTCAAATCCTAATGGAAAGTGCTCTTTTTAGCTGCTGAAATCAACTTTTTGGAGCAAAACTGTGTCCGGGCTCTGGAACTGAGTTCAGCGCGGCATGAGAGCAATACAACCAGTGACGTCACTAGGCTGTTTTGGCCACGCCAAGATGGCCGCCAATTTTGGGCTTAACCAGTCAACTTCAAATGGCTGAAAAAGCAGTTTTCGCTTACCGTATGCGAAAAAAAAGTCTGCAGTGTTTCCAAGTAAGGTTGAAACTTTATTACTAAGCAAAAATCTCACATACGAAAATTTGGTTTCAGTGGCACTTTAAAAAGGCTCGAAGTTGCGACCGGTACGGTTGCCAATGTGGCTAAAATTTCATCTTTGGCGACCAAAAATTCTGGTTTTGTCGACAACCGAAAATATGTCTGCGTTCACAGGCTACCATAAATGGCGACTACGTTTCGCTGTGTTGACAGTAACAGTTATTTTCTCAGTCATTATGTCCTTCCAGAAATACATAGTGAAAGATCCTTGCTTCTATATCATTCACCATAAGAAAAGAAAGCAATGTATCCTTTTGCTTTGCCGTGAAGGATTTCCTCACATCGGAAAACTTGCAAATGGCTGATCGTGTTTGAAATCGCCCTATAATGCATTGTAAACCCTTGAGCATTGAGTACATCATGTATGCATACCGATTGTGTCTTTTGTAATGCATACACAAAATGAGTGGCCAAAAAAGGCTTGGAAATTTTTTCTTTACAGATGTTATGCATTGAGTTCGTTTCTGAATAAAATTCCACTTGATCTTTATCACTTACTCGCCAAATGGCTACTCAAGCATTATTTTAAATTTTGGGCCCTTGACTCTGCACTGACAGTTTGAGCCATATCCAGGAGCCCATTATGGGCTTCTGCCATATCATAAAGCAGAAGTGTTCATCTTTCCTGTACTTGCCAAATAAAGTACTTTTCAGAAATCGCCCTATTATCCATTACGTGCATTGCGATATGCTGTTAGCCCTTTATGTATGTACCCTAGAGTCAACTTTGGTCAGGAGCCCATCACTAGGAGCCTGAAACTCCCATACTAAGCCTATGTCACAGTATTTTTACAGACCGGTCTATTTTTAGGCTTCTTTTCCCTCAAAAAAGGTCAGTTCCGGTCTATATGAGCGCACATCAGTAAGAGAAAAATGGAGGCCTCAGGTGGACATGGCAACCTAATCTTCCGGTGAAATTATAAAGTCTGTGCTTGTGATTGGTCACTAAGGTTCCTGCAGGGGCTGAATTCGCGGTAAATTCAAACTAAAAATAGATCAGTCTGTGAAAACACCGGGACAGGAATAATTGAGGAAGTTACACACTCCTAGTGATGGGCTCCTGCATAGAAAACTAGGTTTGCTTGAAGAACATATAATCAGGAGATAACCAGGAGAGATTGGTGCAGTCATCTAGTTAATCATAAGTGGTACATAAATCAAATTTAAATACAGTTTTGAACGATTTGTATTGAAAATCTTTACAGTATACGCCTAATAAATTTTCTTTTGCTGATTAATTATGCTAATCAATTATGCAAATTAATGTCCGGTCAAATTGATAAGATGTCCGACCAAAATGAAGATTTGAAAGGACACATGTCCTGTTAAAGAAGAAAAATTATTTCCAGCACTGATGAAGGGAATTTGCCTCTAAATCATGGTCAAGCTAGAGGTTAAGGGGACAACACCGTTCTTTGCAACATTATGGCTCAAAAGGATTCCAAAGCTTTTTGTTGTGCCAGGGAACATAAAAAAAAACAATTGCTTGTCAAAATTTAATCACTTGCATATTTTCATGGTATATCACTTGCTCTCATATAAATATTTGAGGTCTGTGTTGCTTTATGAGGTTAGACCAGAATATCTTAAATATCCCTTGAGGGCTTGAAAGGAGCACTATATAATGCCCATTAGGTAAATGTAGAACAATATAGTCAAATACAAAACTTAAACGAAATTTGACTAGCTATGCACAGCATAGTGGGTTTTTTATTCCCCATTAAAAGCAAGTTGAGGTTAAATTACGAATATCACTTGAAAGGCACTGCTACAGCACTCTTTGCTGAGCTGAGTCTGGATTTTCCTTTGTACAAATCAATAATTACAGTGATTGAATTATGAATTTTAGTACTAAGTTTACATAGAATTTCCTTCATGTACGATATAGTAAGCCCATGTAGGCTTGTCATTGGCATATCACCGTAGTTTGACCACTGTGGCAAATTAAGTATTTTTTTAAGGATTGTGGATTTTTTACCTGTTTAGGACGTTGGAGGTTCATTCTAATGCCTGATCCTCCCGCTGGTAAAACAGCCACAACATCAAAACACACATCGACACATTCCTTTACTGCCGCCATTTTACTCATCTGAACTCGCCTTATTCTTCTAACGGTCAAACCCATCCCCGCCGACTCCCCGCCTCAGGCTCAAGCCATGCTCCGGGGCAGGGCAGCTATAACAGGTTAGCCTTGGTTAGCTCGGGGTTGGGGCATTGTCAAAGGCAATTTTATCTTTCAGTTTTTAAAACAAGTACATCTTTCGTTGTATATTTTTAAATTTCCTGATTGCGTTCATTACAAAACGAGTAAAAGTTAAGTTGATAATCCTCGTTTGAGTCGTGCACTTTTCAAGCGTACCCGATCGAGCTCCACTCTCTCATTTTTTGACAAATTTTGTTGCTTTCCAGAGATGCATTACTACCAAAACCATGGTTACAGGAGATTCATTCCTTTGGGAACAATTAGTGTTTCCATCATCAAACAGAACCTTGTTTTTTTTGTTGGGTAGGGTATTTGCTATCTTCTCGAAGCACCACCGTGGGGACTTGCTCAAATATTCGAGCCCTAACGTGGGATATTTGCAACATTTGCAACTTTCAAAAGTTACAAATGCCTGCCAAATGCCCACGGGGGTGGTAGAGAGGTGGTAGGGCTTGCAATAGACTGATTTCGATATATTAAAATTCAGCTTTGCAACAAGGCTCAGAGGACACAAACAAAAGAAACTGAATGACCATGTTTATTCATTTCTTTTGTTTGTGTCCTCTAGGCCTCACTATCAATCTGAATTTTAAGATATCGAAAGCGGTCAATTGACATAGCCAAAAGGATAGCGGGCTCTCAGAACAAGATTGATTGGTGTCTTCAAGAGATTTTTTCCCAACACAATACCATTGGTCATCTGGTGATGGTTGGTAATATCATCCGCACGACCTATGCACGACCTCTGGTGTAATGTAAAATTTAACGGAACAGCTTTAGTATTTAATTATCATTTTGACAAACGGCTGATTTTTTCATCTTGTTCTTTTAATACAGTTTTCCAAAACGTATGAAAATCAAAATACCAAGAAGATAATAGCAGCTTTCAGGAGCTATGTACGTGGTATTGAATCGTGTGAAACTTTTAATATAAATTTAACCTTTCTGTGGTAAAATTTATGGTAAAGTTATTGGTTGTACAGACCATGAAAGTGTACTTCAAATTTGAGATGCCCACACTCAAGGAGTACAGCTACAATATCTTTCTTAAAAATAACAGTTGAAAGTTAGGACAGCTCTCACAATGTAGTAACGAAACTTTTTCTCCAAACTGTTTTGCTTGCGGCGATAGAAAGCTATTATTGTAAAGGTATTTTGTTTATTTTGGTGTGAAGGAGGTTTTTTTTTTTTGCGCGGGGACGTATCGCCAAGGCTACCGGACTGTGAACAAATTAAATACACTACTACTCATTAAAGAGCTATCTTTAGAACACAGTTGTATTAATAGAGTGCAGTGGAGGGGGAAACCTTTTTTTTTAGTTCAATGAAACGGCAGAAACTTAAATTATTTTATTACTACAACAAGTATCGGTTAAAAAATTCCATAATAAAGCGAAATATATATATAATAAATTGACTTGGCTGACTCCCCGGGGCAAACTACCGGGCCAGCTGACAACCTTGCATGCGGTCTTCGCCGAGCGGATATACGGCTGAGATGCCCACAGACTATGCTGTGGCCTTATGTTGATGTAATGAGCTAAGAACTGGACAGTGAACAAAAGAGTATTATATTAAAAATAACGATACGATTTGCCTGACATTCAAGCGGCTAGTCTTAAGAAGGAAAGAAACCTGCTGAAGACTGAGATACAATGGAAATCCGAGATGAAGTAAGAAAGTTCTTTGATTCGTTGACTGATTATGTTGTACGCTGAATTTGTTTTGTCTCTGATTCTTCATTTGTTGCTTTTGTTATTCTTGAATTACATCAGCAAATGTCAGCCGTGTTAGTCAGTTACCCGAAATCCTTACTTCGCTCTAATTATTGTTGTACTGAATTTACTGTTTAAACTCAATATTTGTGTGCTCCGTGACAACAAACATGCAGTGCCCTGTTTCAGGCAGTTAAACTGGCGAAAACTAGCAGTAGAGAGAGAGAGAGCAAGTTAATCAGAGTGCTTATCACCTTAGAAATTAGAAGACAGCTAATGACAAATGTTGAAAATCTAGAATGTACATGTTTGATCAGTATTCTCTGCTGTACTGATACGACATTACCAATGAACGGTCGCAACTGCATTATTTTAATTTGTTTCTCATCAACTAGAGATGTTAACTAAAGTATGCCGATCGCTTAGACTTCGGTTTTAGAGCGATCTTAGTGATATATTACATTTTTACCTGGCACCACAATCTTATCCACAATCGCATTTATATGCGAGTTTCGGCTACCAACAAGAATCTTATCTTATGCCGTTCTATTGCATATTTTTACTGCCTCATGTTTTATATTACCATTACACTCTTACTTTAACAATATCCTAATTAAGATACTAAATGAATGAAGTGATCTATATTTCCAGAACTTAGGCTACTTTATTCTTTTTGTGCATGGTACCCTCGAAATGAAAAGTGACGCCTGAAGCGTATAAGATGTTTTCAATCAACCCTTTGTTCACACGGTCATCAACTCGGGCGGAAACAGCTTAAAAATGTAAATTAGTTCTGAAAAACGCACTTGGGAATAACTAATAAAGAGTATTGCATTGCATTGTATTGTACAGCTTCAAACATCAAACAATTAAAGTAGCTATCAAAATCAGAATTCGCAATTATCTAAAAGAAGCTTCTGAAGCTCTACGTAAGACACTTCTATTAGAATGTTGGCAATATTTTCGCTAGTGTCTCATTGTCAAACTGACTGTTGACGCTCTATATCCAAGTTGATTGGCAGTAGCATCCGTCATGGGCGCGGTTGGCTGCCATAGACCAATATGGCTCCTGCCAATATACAATAGAGACCTTTAGATCCACCTTTACCGCAAACGTCTAACTGCGATTTGAGGTTAGACGTTTGCCGTTCGTTGTTCAGACGTATAGTCGATTTAGATTGGAGTAAATTGGAGCGAATGGGAATCATCCTGTCAGTGCATTGGAAATTGTGAAAATAACGCCAAAAGTAGAGAAATGAAGGATCAGTGCCTTTCTACAAACAACAACAAAGGCTAGGTAATCACTAATTATAACATAGCGCGCGCTAGTCCTACCTAAATCCTAATGAGCCATCATTTTTTTTTTTCAATAATAATTTCGATTCACAAAACACAATTACTTCATACATTACTTACAATGCAGGTTACTTACGCTGGCAAAACATTACTGAATACACATTCTTTTAGAATACAGTTGTTTGCATTACGGGCTACTTACGTATACACTACTAACAATGCAATTCTCTACGTTACATTACTTGTTGGACATACAGTTACAATACATGTACCTACAATACGTTATAACAAATACTTACATTACTTATAGTACAATATTGCAGTTACAATAAAACTCTCAACATGTCCTCCAATATGATCGAAAAGATGTCCTTACTGCCTAAAAAAAGATTATTTACAGCTAATATAAGGTTATCGTTTTAGAAATGAATCGTATACGTAGGTCGTATTATTTTTATTTTTGTTATTATTGTCGTTTTTTTTGTGAGGGAGGAATATGCTATATATTGATTTTGAGGGGAGAGGAGTATTCCTCAATAAAACATTTCATTAAGACAAATTTTCAAGATTGTATTCAATGAGTAGCTTACTGATTAACTCTTGCATGGAGATGTCCAGGCTATTTAACTTGCTTGAATAAATATAATGGCGCATAAATAAAGTCGTTTAGTTGAATTTCCGTATTATTGTGGTGTCGTGGGAGCTTGCAGTGACACCGAACAGGGTAGGTGAAATTCACTTGGTTGAACCAATTCAAAACCTTTTGGGTGAACAATTTGGTAAACGTACATTCGATAAAAGAGTGCTCAATTGACTCTATCTCCGCAGTATAGACATTCATCGTCCGCTTTAATACCAAATCTGAGCAGTACTGAGCTCTTTCTTAGTTACTATCGTTCTATGGATTAATTTAAATTGAAATTCTTTTAGTTTAGTTTCCATGCAAATGTTTTTTTTTAGCGATTTAAAGATCTTAGTCCACACGTCCTTCTTTAATGAGAGTTTTTTGCTCCAACGTTTAGGGCCCGTCTGTTCTTGGTGTGAGTCTTAACGATAAGCAAATTATAGAAGTCCGTTGACTTAGCCTTGTGCAGATTAATTTGGATCGATTCGTTCAGGGAAAAGATATTAACATTTTGGGTAAAGAATGATTTGTTGATGATGTCGGAGCATTTGGCTAGAGATTATAAGCGTAGCGCTAACAACTTGATAATACTGTAAAAAATTGGATTCACAGGAATATTTATCACGGAACTCGTGGAATGTTAAAAAATTGCCACTTTCATTCAATAGGTCATTAATAAATAGAATATCCTTTTTAAACCATTCACTTAGGAAGATGGGTTTCCCGTCCACCAATGTATCTTAGTTATTAAACAATACTAACTCCTGCTTTTGATCGTAGGAGTAAAGAGTTTTTAATTCACTGAAGAAGTCAAGTATCTTCTTGTAGGAGAGCAGGAGGTCGTCAAAGTAATCCGAGTCGTAGTTGCATCTTCGTAGAAAGTTTAACCCTCCCTTTCTTCTGAAATAATGTTTTGCATTAATACACCTATTACTATTATCCGAAGTCCGCAACAGTCTTGGGATCCCGGCGAGTTTTAGGGCTCTCAAATAAGATACGTCAGAGCAACGTGCCTAGAGGAATCAAAGTCTCGGGACATATTTTTCATATAATATTAAGGATAATAACGAGCTTAACTTCGACAAAAAGATCCAAAAGTTGCAAACTAAGCTGGATATGTGGAGTTCATGAGATTTGACGATATTTGGAAGAGCAATGTTGAATGGCAGTGAGGCTGGAGGTGACCTTGTTTTGATACAGACCTCACTACTTTTGTTGGGTGCTAACGAGATGCATTTACATGACAAATGCAGAGAGGTCTGTAACAAAGCAAGGTCACCTCCAGCCTCGCTGCCATTCAAAGGCCAGGTCACTGAGCTGATTTATTTACTTGTGGTAGCATGACCAAGTATTATTAAACTTAAACTTAAACTTAAACTCAAACTTAAACTGAGCAGACAACTGTAAGATGGTCAATTACCTTTGTAAGATACGCCCGCCTGGTAGTTGCATTCGTCATCTTGGCCATTCTATGTTTCGAAAGGGATTACATAAATCAATCATTATACCACGTGATCATATGACTCATGAAGTTTGAGTGTCTCGGGCCCAACAATCACAAAGTCCTTACTAATTCAATTTTACAAGATATTTGCAGATCGTAGCTAGCAACATTTATGTTTTTATCAAAATAGAAGAGGGTTAATTATCATTTTGACCTGCTTGCATTTATTCCGGCCGCGTTTGCTGCTTACTCTGATGGACGTAAAAGCTCTTGATAGAGGCTTGTTGCAACAAACTGGATTAAAGAGCTGTACCGACTTGTCACGTCAAATAAATTAATTTATAAAACACTTTTGGAAGCAGATGTCCAGAATGTAAAGGGATATTTTAGTTTCAGAATATTCAAACGGTGAAAACCATGTCATGTGTTTTGCACGTCCAACAGGAAGAATCTCAGATGAAGAGGAAGGAAGGCTCAAGCCTGGCTTACTGTATAGATGATACCCCGCCATGGTACCTCAACGTTGTGCTGGGATTCCAGGTACCATAATCTTTATCCTCTCCTGTTCTCATGGTATAATCAATTCGTCTTTGCAACTTAATTTGTCTCCTTGCCTTCTAGCATTACTTGACGATGTTCGGCTCAACACTGGCCATCCCTTTCGTTTTAGCCAAGCCCATGTGTTACGATCAGAATCCACTGGCTACTAGTGAGATTATTGGCACCATATTTTTTGTGTCTGGAGTTTGTACTTTATTGCAAACCATTTTTGGAAACAGGTAAAATACAGCATAGTTCGTTTACTTTCTATCAGTTTTTGCGATATGACACCATTGAACTCCGCCAGATCATGTGTGTTTGCGGAACGAGCCATGGTAGGGGAGTATTAGTAAACAAAAACGGTACAAACTGATCTTTAGGACAGAACCTTACAACAAAAAGGCGAGTAATTAACGCTGCACTCATTAATACGAGGTCATACAAGTGCAGCGAGTTAGGGAAGGGAAAACTGGGATGTTTATGACACTAGCTTTAAAGCTTGAAAAAATGTTAATTGCGAACTGTACGATTGGAAATTATTTGAAGTTCAAGTCCTCATACACATCTCGCAATTTTCTTTTCTTACGGAAAACAATCGTTAAGTAGCCGTATCGCAAACAAGTTCAGCTCTGTAACTCTGCAGTATTTTCCTTTTTTCAGGCTTCCCATCGTTCAAGGCGGCACGTTCTCCTTTCTTACCCCTACTATAGCTATTCTCAGTCTCCCTCGGTGGACATGCCCCTCTGCTTCACCCACAGGTGAATAACATATAACCTTTAGTGACTGGTCCCAAGAAAGCCTTCATTAACGACAGATAAAAGCAACTAGTTACTCTCGGGACAAGTTATTGCGTCCTCTGTTTTATAGCAACAAGAAATAATCTGAATAATAGACTCCTGGCTGTAAAAAAACAAACACTGGTAGTAGAGATAAAAATAAAAGAGAGTTTGTTACAACCAAACTATTTTCAATTCCTCAGTCCCCAGGCTCAAGATAAATATGAATTTAGTTTGCTCGTCCGGCATAAAATCCGATTAATGTTTGATTATAACAACAGCAATAAGTGACGTTGGTAAAGTTTAAACTATTTCCAAAATATATCAAATTTAAAAGTTCACCGAAGCGATCAAATAACATTCTGCATATAATCATTTGTCATTTAGGTGATAATCTCTTGGGTTAGATTAATATGCGAAAATAAAATAAGATAAAACGGTGCTATACAAAATTGGCCATAAATGTGCCTGTTTTTTGAGGCCAAGAAGGATAGAGAGAAAGTAGTATAATGATATTTTCATTAGTAAATGTTTTTTTTTCTGTCCAACTTTAAAGGCCTAAACAATTTTACTACCATCGCATCATTCGTCAACAACACCACTGCATCTCCCATTGATTACACCGACATATGGAAACCGCGGATGAGGGAGGTAAGTATACATTGTCCATAATCAGACAGCGTTATTCCAGTGCAGATAAATGAATTTTTTATTTGTGTTTGCAGATCCAAGGAGCTATCATGGTGGCCGCTCTGTTTCAAATTGTGATTGGCTTCTCTGGTTTGGTCGGGTTCCTGCTTCGTTTCATTGGACCGCTGACCATTGCTCCCACTGTGACGCTGGTTGGACTCTCATTGTTTCAAGCAGCTGCATATTTCTCAGGTACAAACCCTGGACTCTTCACAAACTGTCACTTTATTTTAAAACTTTTAAGCATGGAGTAACAAAATAAAACTTATCAAGATTGCCAGGACGTCAAGTAAGAAATGAAATAAGGGATAATTACCGTCACATGGGTCTTATATGCGTCTTCTTTCTTCCAATTACAAATTGATAAGACAGACACGTAGCTGACAACAACAAATACAAAATGAAATTTCAGTTCTATAGTCATGTTCTTTAAACAATGAGATCGAAGGTCCATTATTTTTGCATGTTAAACACATACTTACATTCAATACCAGAATGTCATCCACAGCTGTTGGTCTTTGTCGTTTAATGAAGGGTTAGTTAGCTCGCTTTAGAAGCTTTATGACAAAACAAATTATCGTGTTTGCAGGTATCCACTGGGGAATTTCCGCGATGTAAGTACGGACGGATTAATATAAGGCTAGCTATACAATAACACCAGCCAGTCCTTCAGCAAACATGCCATGTATTTATGTACGTTTTACCCCACTTCTTGTAGCGAGAAATGGTGTTTCTCTCAGTAGATCTTTGAAAGGAGATGTGACTTTATAAGAAGTCTAAAACAGACTTTTGGTAGTATGCATAAACGTTGTGCGCTAAAAGAGAAAACCTGAGTGAATATATTTTAAGGTAGGCTCACTACACAAAATTATTTTCATCATAGTGATTGAACGGACCAGTTTTGGAGATAACTGCTTACAAAATAAGTTGACCTACATCAGCCTACAAATCTCTCGAACCTTTTCTAAGTATCTATGGGACTATTATTTTAGCGATCCTTTATTTCTTCTGACATAACGATCATTTAAGTTTAGTGTGACCGCTTGTCAGTTGATTGGTGTTTACTTTACTTACTGTTTGTATTTGCTTATTTCCTTCAGGACCATGGTAGTTATTACAATCTTCTCTCAGTACCTGAAGCAAGTCAAAGTACCTTTGCCTGCTTATTCAAGACAGAGAGGGATGCACTTGACCAGATTTCCCTTGTTTAGATTATTTCCGGTTAGTTGAGTGCATGGGGACTGGGATGTGTTCAAACGACCTTACAACAGGCTCTCGGTCAGTAGGGACGATCGAAAAAGTGGGCGGCCGACGAGCGGCGTCCGGGAGAGGAGATTTTCGATCGTCCCCACTAACCGAGAGCCTGGAGCCGGCTATTACAACCCAACATGCATGATTTGTGATCACAAGAAGGTCTCAGAGTACGCTCGCTTGATACTAAGGAATGGAGAACAGAACAATTCCAACCAGTTACTAGGAATAGAAATCTTACGCCTAGGAAAACCTTTGTTTTAGATTGTTTGTTCTTACCGAATTTTTTTTAAAAAATAGAATTTTTATATTTGAATGAAACGTCTCTGTTTATTAGATCCTGCTCGGAGTGGTTTTCGCCTGGATTATTTGTGCTACTGTGACTGCAGCCGGCGGATTTACTGACAATAAGAACAGCACACAGTACCGCGCCAGAACAGATGCAAGAATATTTGTGCTGGCTGAGGCTGAGTGGTTCAGATTTCCATATCCAGGTAGGAAAGATTTTAAGACAAGGGAAGGACCGTAGAAAATATCTCTGGATTAGTTATAAGCTGTTCAGTTTCGATCGTCAGCCTAAGATTGTCAAAGCACTGAATCGATCCGCACACCAGCGAGTCTGATTACTCTGGAAAGATTTGTCCGTTCTTTTTTCATTTAAAAATTTTCTAGTAACTGTATGGCGTAGTTTATGTCATCGTGGAATTTCTCTGCTACCTTGTCACATATAGCGTAATGTCTGTAGGGATGTTTACCAGGTGTTTAGGAACTGTCGACAGTGAATCCGTACTGGGTTTGACATCCTGGAGTTTCTCTTCCGTCCATGTTTTTTTTTTGTACGTAGTAATACACGGAGCACCTGCATCAAGTGTCAAAATAGTCTACAGGAAAGAAGAGCTCGTTAGCTATTATTCTGTATACTACTTAAACTTGTTTCCACTTTAGGTCAGTGGGGCAGGCCCACAGTGAGTGCCGCTGGCGTGTTTGGAATGCTGGCGGGAGTATTGGCATCTATGATAGAGTCAATTGGTGACTACTACGCATGTGCGCGACTGTCGGGAGCTCCGCCGCCTCCAAAACATGCCATAAACAGAGGCATTGGAATGGAAGGTATAGGCTGCCTTCTTGCTGGGGCCTGGGGCAGTGGAAATGGGACTACTTCTTACAGTGAGAACATAGGAGCAATTGGAATCACAAAGGTATGTCACAAAAATTTACTCAGTGTAACATACATTCCATCTACCAGTGCGCCAGTCGCGGAATAACCGCAATGAAATCATTGTTTTACTTAAAGTCGAGTTTTGAATTGATTTACCAAGTTGCGCGTTTATACCATTTATTAACACAGTCTTCACACACAGGTTGGAAGTCGTCGTGTCGTACAGTATGGCGCTGTAATAATGATGTTTCTTGGCATACTGGGCAAGTTTGGCGCCCTTTTCACCACTATCCCAGACCCTATAGTTGGCGGCGTATTCATGGTGATGTTTGGCATGATTACTGCTGTTGGTATTTCCAATCTTCAGTTTGTTGACCTGAATTCTTCAAGAAATCTCTTTATCCTTGGTTTCTCACTGGTGTTTGGCATGGCGCTCCCGTATTGGCTGTCTCAAGAGCAGAACAAGAACGTCATACAAACAGGTTTACTTCAGAGATTATCGTAGTTTGCTATGTCAATAACTTTACATGCAGGGTTTCCAATAGTTGTGATGTCTTGGATAAGATTTCCAAACGTACTGTTGTTAAACGTTGAATGGAGCTATGTAAATCCGTGTACATTTCATCATATTCAAAAGACCTCAAACGTGTTTGCTTTTTATTTCGAGCCTCCAAGATGGTGACCAGCGTTATTGTCACTGACCGTCATGCGCAGTATCCCAGAGAGCAAAATATTGATCAGTGAACTTCACAAATGCAACTGATTTGAATTTTGTCTTTCATTCTTCAACTCTTCCACAGGTGAGCCCGAGATTGACCAGATCATCACAGTGTTATTGCGAACCAATATGCTGGTCGGTGGAATCGCGGGCTTTGTACTGGATAATACGATTCCCGGGTCACGTGAGGAACGAGGCATGGTTGTGTGGAACAGCGAGATGACGGAAGTTGGCCACAGAGCTCATGTTTATGATCTTCCATTTGGTTTGAAAAAGTTGAGCTTTTACAATTTTGCTAAGTATGTTCCCTTTCTGCCATATTATGGTAACGAAGAAACTCCTGCAGTAGAATTAAGAGAGGCGAAAAAGAAGCCGAGCGGCTTTCCTGCCACTCTGTGACTTTATTTCATGCACTAATTCAGGTACGCCATGAGACTACCATGGCTTTAAGGACTGCTGGACTAAAATAAATCACTGTATAGTAGACGTTATCACCACTGTATAGACTTTTTGTTGTTCTTGAGCGCTAACACACAAAAGAACAAGACACATCACGTCGTGAAACTGTGTGAAAAAAATTCATGTTAACCTTTATTTCAAATGGAACGAATTTAATTCAGGTACCCAGGTATCCATCCTCTTGAATCATATATTTTGCGGGTTGATGAATTTATTAAACACCTTCATATAATTTCTCGACTGACGTTCTAGTTTCTCCTTGAAACCGAATGTTGAGCAATTTCTTTAAGAAATTATACCGATATCTCGGCGCAAACTATCTTGTTTAAAAACTGTTTTTTTCGTTTGCCATTGCAAGGTTTCGTCAAGTGAATTATCTAATCTAAGAATAAAGTAGAAAGAGAAACGCATGTTTGTCATGATTCCGTTCGATATCCGATATTTCCCGCCCAATTTGTTTTCTATAATCCTATTTCACTTTCTTGGAAAATCAATATAAATAAATATATTGCTGCAAAAACAGTAGCAACCTCGTCCAATCGCCACTACATCCTTCATTACAAAAAAATAATGTTTGAGTGGCCTTAAAATCGGCCTAAGAAAGCTTGGAAAATATCCACTTCTGACTCTCCGACTTACTGCAGTCGCTCATCACCACTGCATTTCCGTCATCCTGAAGTTCTAAACATCTCCCTTGTTGCGTGTTACGAAGACCTCCCTAAGATAGAAAATCACAGTAAAGTTCCTAATTTGGAATTGGTGCACAGTGCTAAACTTGAATTAAGTATTCCGCTTCTTTAAGGAATATTCGCTGTAATACATTTACCAGTGCTTCATTCCCACAACAGTGCATCATCCATCACTACTTACAGTCTATTAGTTCCATTTGTAATTTGTCAACGCGGGAACGACTGGTCGTATCATCAAAGGTTACTCGGATGATATTTTGTACAAGCATGCAGATCCGAGAGAATGAAGAAGGAAAAACACATGAGAGTATCAGTGCGATAAATTTGTGGCAATTGGCTTTACCTGTGATATTTTCCATTGTTTGCTGGTATCATCACAAGAAACAAGCATCACATTGTCAGCAGCTCCTTCCACACACACTAAATCTTCCTGTCCAGCTTTCAACTCGTCATCTTTTGTCAGGACAAAATACTACAAGAAACGTTCAACAAGATGCTTTATACTGCTAATGACGCAACCCCGTGAACAACAGTATTGATAACTGGACTGATATGGTGATTGTTTTCCACGGGAAATGGCATGAAGTTAAGGTTACTAAGTTGATAGATATCAAAGACGTATGTCGGGATTTATGCAAACGGTGTTAATGAATATTTCACACTGTTCGCTACAACTCTCTCCAAAGTGAGCCACATAAGAATTCAAAGGAATGTCAGTTTTTTTTTACTTCAGTTTCTTACTTCCGTTGATATACTTCATTCTTCTACTTTTTTCCATTACTTGGAGAGATTTTCTCACAGCTTTATTTTTCGAGTAATAAAATCAGAGTCTGAAGCTCCCTTGGTCCTACTTGGTGCAAAGGAATGAACCTACTACTATCATCGTTTACATAAATCCAGTCATACATAAAAGTCGCTGAACAACAGTGCGCTATAATGACAAGAAATAGAAAATCCGGCCGAAAATCCAAAAATTCCGGAAATTTCGTTCAGAATGTAAATGGCTCGACCGACCACAAGATTTCCGAAATAAAAGAAACCCGGTTGTCCAAAATTGCCCAAAATTTTCCTACCGAAATATTCGAATTGAAAATGTGACATCGCCATCTTGGAATGATGCTGGATTAGGGCGAATTTGTTCTAGGCTCTTTAGGTTAATTAGGCCGGGTTGTTGAGTAAATGGTAAACGACCAATCCGAATGTAGCTTAGCATCAGGGATTTTAACATGATTTGCTTACCGTTTGCACAAACTTTTGGAGAACCGGTTTCTCCAAGTAAATGGTAAACAACCCCTGTGAAGATCAATTCCTATTGTAATTCTAATGATGGGCCGATCGTCTTGGACACCAAATAGCAGGCACGTGGCAGGCTTGGTCTTCCCTGGCTTATTTTATACTTCAGCAGTCGACGATCTTATATAAAATAATACCTGATTTCCTCCCATGCTATGACAGGGTGAAACTCCAAGTTCAAACCCTACAGACCTGGCCATAGTATCAAGACACATTCCCGTCTGAGGATTACGAACCTGCACAGAATTAAAGAAATACATTCACGAAAGAAGGTTTGCAACAACGATTATTATCACCGAAAAAGCTTTTTTATGCTCAAAACGTGCAGAGGAAGTGATACCACAAAACTGAAAAGCTCCCCCGAGAGCTCCTCCCTGTGGGGTGTTCCAAGATCATCTGATCTGTCTGTCTCACGGTCATGGTTTGGAATATGCGTTCGCGCGTGCATCGGGAATATATAGTACGCAGCCAGAAAACACTAAGGTTATTTAAAAACTACTGAGAGTGTTTGAAAAGTTCGAAAAGAGAAATATTCTTTCTTACATTTTTTGCTATCAATTAACCATTGTGTTAACTGAATGATAGTATGACACGCGACTTCTTGTGGTGACAGATTTAACAAGATATTTAGATATCACACAGGACCGGAAGTTCTGTATGACATGTAACAAACACAAACAAACCTTGAAACTAGAACTTCAACAAGCAAACATCACTCTCAATAAACACGTGAACCTCAACGCTCAAATCAAAGGTTATAAACTCAACGAAATTTCATTCATTTTTTGCTACAACTTCTTTACTATTTAACAATTACATTATGAGCTCGAGATTTCAATGAGGTGATAGTCGATGAGGCGGAAGGTCGAAACAACTATCGACTCATAGAAATTGAGAGCGGATAATCTAATTGTTTTAGTAGATTTACTTCAAATAACGGTTTCCGACTATTTCGCGGCGTATTATTAATAAAACTATGGGCGTGAGAAAGATCACTTGGACTGAATTGTCATTTGAAATTGCAGTTTTGTGTGCGCTTATCACTTTTTTTCGATAATTTTAAGTTTTTTGAAGTCAGGAAACCGTAAATGTCCTTCTTTTAGTCTGCTCAGGAATTTAATTTGCCATTTACATCAAGAATTTCCTCCAAAACTTTGGAAAAACGCAAAAAAGTCGCCATTTTGAAGACGACCTCCAGTCACTGCACATTAATGGCTGATAGCGTACGATCACTCAGCCAATCAGATTGTAGGATTTGCAAAATTGTAATAGTAGCGGAACTTCTGCGCGCCGAAGGTTGGCGAGCGGAGCCCCATACCTTAGAAAATTTGGTAAACCACCTATCTAAAAAAATTTGGCTGTTACGTGACTAGTACGGACGTATGTCCGTACGCCCGTACGCCAAGCCTAATACCTTGAAAAATAAGAGAATGGCACCACAACCATAGGTACATCTTTGATATTGGACATCCATGTCATGGTTAATTGACAGCTGTCAAAACAAGGTATCAGCTGACCAATATCACGTGACCATATCGCGGGCTCAGGAAAAATTCAGCGCAAATTAACCCCTGGGGCGTTGTTGACTTTTCTCCCGACATATTCCTTGCACATTCGTCTCTTGGAAAGTCCCTTATATATTGCGAACGTAAGTTTTACCCACTTGGTTTTGCTTATTGGATATAGTTTGTTAAAATTAACTGAAAAATAGCGAAAAGACACGCTAAACAATTAGATGCTCACAATTGATCAATTTTTGAGTTTCTGAAACAGAGAAAACAAATCCTCTATTTCCTTTATGGTCAATTGCAATCAGGAGCTGCGCTTTTAGGCTTGGCTAAATCTATACATTAGAATTCTACTGATGACCCTTAAGGTCCCCAGCTTACCTCTCCGTATGCCTCGTAGTCCTCAGATGGAGTCTTTTGCTCAGGGTAAATGTTCTCCATGTACCATTTGAAGCTCTTACATTTGAGTCGCTTTCGGAGCTCTAATCGCTTTGTTAGATCTCCATGTTCTACCCCCTGTAAGTCCGGTCTCTTAATAAACACAAACTTTTTATATTCATCCATCCACACGTGAACAACACGTGCAAGGTTCACAGTTACTTCATGATAGCCACCTGGAAACTTGTATGGGAAACGCGAGCGAAATACGTGACCAACACGAGAACATGGAATTATTTCTAATTTTCCGCCACATTGCCAGATCTGAAATACATGAAACAAATTTCATTACACTCCAATACGCTTAAAGAAATTAATCGCTATAAGATGCTTCAGTAGTGGAAACCACAAGTCAAAGGGCCACAGACAACTGGACTGACGCGAAAAGTGGACATAAAATTTCTTGGGCAGCATAAAACAAGTTTGAGCAGGTCCACCAGTCAGATTGAAAGTGATTTACAAATCTGAAAGTGAAATCTTTCTTCTTCTTTTTAAGGCCGCTGGGAATGTAGTTTTGGCCAACAAAATGTATTCGGAGCAAGAGAAGAGTTGTTGTTTTACTTTGGAAACCTTAGCTTGGATCTAAGCCTTACGCTTTTCATCTGAGTGCACCTTTTCTCCCCAATTTTCAAAAGCAATGGAAATGTTTCGTCAGTTTTGCGCTGAATAAAGGAAATCTCACACGACTCAATGGTCATAGTTAAGGAACAATGGGAGATGCGAGGGGAATAGCACTCAAATTTTTACACTTAACGATTTTATCACACTGTTTCTTTTACAAGATTAAATTTGGAAATACAGTTAACAATAAAGATTAGCGAAAAAACCGAGCAACGACGTTTCGGTGTCATCCTGGCACCATTTTCAAGTTAAAAAATATTTGTGCGAAAAGTAAACTAATTTATACCAATGGTAGAGGTGCGAAATTGAATAAATTAAGATTAAGATAGCTGTTCAATGTTCATGTTCATTCCAATGAGGTGTCAAACACTGGTAATGAGTTCAGTGTCTGTTCAAAGCCTAAACAAATACTTTTGCGCGAATGGAGTCTGACTGTGTGTTAAGGCTCGGTTTCTTCTTGTGAATCCACAACATTTCGTGGATCAAGCAATCGAACTTTCCCTGACATTTCTTTAGGATCTTAAAGTTGTTAGTCAGGTCACCAACTGTATCAACTCGGTGTTCATTTTGAAGGTGTTTTCCGATGGCGGTAAATCGGTGTTCCTCAATGCGCTTGTAAAGATGACGGCTAGTATAACCGACGTATTCTGCATCACACAGATCACATATATAGTTATAAACAACGCACTGTTGATTGATCAAAGGTGGTTTTGGCTCTTGTACTTTGAGATCATCTCCAATTTTACGGCTTCTGAACACCGGCTGTAGTTTGTGATCAAGTTTATTACTCAAGTCCGAGAGATGTTTCTTTACTATGTCCGCTGATTTCTGTTCTTTAAAAGGCAGGACAATGCGATAGATATTCTCTGTTGGAGGCGTCGATCTTTTGTCTGGTGACATCACTGAATTAACGAAACGGGTGATGGTGGAGTTCACAAGAGAATCTGAGTACTTGAGGTTAGAAAAGATCAGTTTAAGGCGTTCGCATTCTGTTGAGAATAGTTCCCATGTTGAGGACAAGCGGTAAGCACGGTTTAACATGGTTTTAACTAAAGATCTTTTATAGCGGTTGTCGACATGACTTTGGTGGTGTAAGAGGAGACCAGTGTTTGTGGGTTTACGGTAAACACTTGTTACCAGCTTGCAGCCCTTCTTGCATATTTCAATGCCGACAAATGGTAGCTTACCGTTAGATGCGATCTCCATGGTGAAGGATATGGATGGATGACAGTTGTTCAAAGTCTTCAGAAAGGCTTCTGCGGTTGGTATGTCTTTCATTGTGGCTAGTGTATCGTCCACGTAGCGTCTGTAGAAGTTTGGCAACTTGTTCTCGTTTTGTAGCTTTTCCTCGATAGAACAAAGAAAAGTATTGGCCATTAGGGGACCCAAGGGAGAGCCCATCGCTACTCCATCAATTTGTTGGTAGAGTTGACCGTTAAATTGAAATAGCTGGTCCTTTGTTGCTACTGACAACAGTTCAATTAGATCAGCTTTGCTGATGTTTAGATGGTGTGTTTTGTTGAACCAGTTGTCAACAAAAGCTCTATCAGCAAGGATCTCGATGGTTTCTTGTAGTGGGACGTTCGTAAATAGCGAAGAGACATCGACCGCCCAAACACTACCACCCTTTACTGCAGAAAGAGAAACACCTTGAATCTGTCGTGCGCAAAATTCTCCCAAAACAGATTGCCGACTCAGTTTGCCCGAAAGGATCACGACTCGCCCATCTTTATGGTCTGCCAAAGACTCATAAAGAAAAACTGGCGATGAGGCCCATTCTATCCGCCACAAGTACTTACAACTTCGCCCTCGCGAGATGGCTCGACGATAAACTGAAGCCCCTGTCGATCAACAGCTACACAATATCTGACACATTTTCCTTCGCTGATGAGATTCGCAATCTGAGCCTCAACGAATCTGACATCCTAGTATCTTATGATGTCTCTTCGCTATTTACGAACGTCCCACTACAAGAAACCATCGAGATCCTTGCTGATAGAGCTTTTGTTGACAACTGGTTCAACAAAACACACCATCTAAACATCAGCAAAGCTGATCTAATTGAACTGTTGTCAGTAGCAACAAAGGACCAGCTATTTCAATTTAACGGTCAACTCTACCAACAAATTGATGGAGTAGCGATGGGCTCTCCCTTGGGTCCCCTAATGGCCAATACTTTTCTTTGTTCTATCGAGGAAAAGCTACAAAACGAGAACAAGTTGCCAAACTTCTACAGACGCTACGTGGACGATACACTAGCCACAATGAAAGACATACCAACCGCAGAAGCCTTTCTGAAGACTTTGAACAACTGTCATCCATCCATATCCTTCACCATGGAGATCGCATCTAACGGTAAGCTACCATTTGTCGGCATTGAAATATGCAAGAAGGGCTGCAAGCTGGTAACAAGTGTTTACCGTAAACCCACAAACACTGGTCTCCTCTTACACCACCAAAGTCATGTCGACAACCGCTATAAAAGATCTTTAGTTAAAACCATGTTAAACCGTGCTTACCGCTTGTCCTCAACATGGGAACTATTCTCAACAGAATGCGAACGCCTTAAACTGATCTTTTCTAACCTCAAGTACTCAGATTCTCTTGTGAACTCCACCATCACCCGTTTCGTTAATTCAGT
Organism: Orbicella faveolata; assembly: GCF_042242905.1. Taxonomy (NCBI): domain Eukaryota; kingdom Metazoa; phylum Cnidaria; class Anthozoa; order Scleractinia; family Merulinidae; genus Orbicella; species Orbicella faveolata. The sequence goes on from NW_028301540.1 coordinate 17,824,424, forward strand.
GATGTCACCAGACAAAAGATCGACGCCTCCAACAGAGAATATCTATCGCATTGTCCTGCCTTTTAAAGAACAGAAATCAGCGGACATAGTAAAGAAACATCTCTCGGACTTGAGTAATAAACTTGATCACAAACTACAGCCGGTGTTCAGAAGCCGTAAAATTGGAGATGATCTCAAAGTACAAGAGCCAAAACCACCTTTGATCAATCAACAGTGCGTTGTTTATAACTATATATGTGATCTGTGTGATGCAGAATACGTCGGTTATACTAGCCGTCATCTTTACAAGCGCATTGAGGAACACCGATTTACCGCCATCGGAAAACACCTTCAAAATGAACACCGAGTTGATACAGTTGGTGACCTGACTAACAACTTTAAGATCCTAAAGAAATGTCAGGGAAAGTTCGATTGCTTGATCCACGAAATGTTGTGGATTCACAAGAAGAAACCGAGCCTTAACACACAGTCAGACTCCATTCGCGCAAAAGTATTTGTTTAGGCTTTGAACAGACACTGAACTCATTACCAGTGTTTGACACCTCATTGGAATGAACATGAACATTGAACAGCTATCTTAATCTTAATTTATTCAATTTCGCACCTCTACCATTGGTATAAATTAGTTTACTTTTCGCACAAATATTTTTTAACTTGAAAATGGTGCCAGGATGACACCGAAACGTCGTTGCTCGGTTTTTTCGCTAATCTTTATTGTTAACTGTTTCTTTTACATTTTTAATATTCTATATGTCAATTTATAGGTCTTTAAAAATCTTGTTCTTCGTAAATGCGTCTTTCAACGCTTAAGGTACGGACGTTGTATAAAGATGTAAACAATAACCTCCATTTGGCGCGGAAATACGCTTGGATATTTGTCCGTGGACATTATCTGTTCTGAGAAACGAACAGTTTTCCGCGAGCGTAGCTCGAGGAAAACTGTGGGCACGCGAAGGTCTCATATGAGCTTTACAATCTGGTCAAAACTGGAAGGGAATGACGATCAAACATCAATGATCATCTTTCCTGTTGTAAATTCCAAACAGGTTTGAAAGAAACTAAACTGTGTATGGAACTCTAGATCTATGACTACATATATCTCACCCGAAAAGACATCTCCAGGTTTTCTCCTCCCCAAACATCCATACCTTCATCATAAGAACCGGAGTCGAAGAAGTATTGACGATCAATAGAAAACAGGCCACCTGCCATTGTGGGGGTCCTGTGGGGATAAATAATAGCCGCGTATATTAAGGCTCGGCTCTACGCCAGCTTCTGTTTCAAGCTGTCTTTGTATAATTTCATCTACCGTGTACCTGATGCTGTTATATTCAGAAGTACTGTGTTCTCTCCGCCAGCTTTTGAAAACTCCGCGCAGTTGTGGAATGAGCAGTGATCGTGAAATACGTTACAAAACATTTTAGCGTGTTCAGGCCAAACATTGAGGGCAGTCTGTTAGCCTAAACGCCCCCTCCCCCCTCCCTCCTTACTAAATCACTCCGCTCCCCATAACTTATGTCGCGTTCGGCTGAACTACACACTAACCTGATTGGTTGACTTGAATCTTTACGTTGATTTCGAATACTTTGAGGTAATGAATGCCAGTTAAACTGCATGTCCCAGCTGAAACCGCCTATTACTTCAGCTGGTGTTCTTGAATAAGAGAAGTCCGATGAACTGATAATGTCAATAACTGGAACAGACACGATGGTACGGTCCTGCCGGATCCTGTCAAGGAGGGGCTCTAACCAGTTCACGTTAGCTTCACAATGAGCGTCAAGGAATGTTATCACTTGAGCTCTAGCTGCATTGGCCCCTAATAGACGAGCTCTAATGAGCCCCTCTCTTTTCGATGTCCTAAGAATGCGAACCTTGGTTAACTTAGATACGTAATCATCGAGCGGCTTTTTCAGATGATCTGGGGAGGCAAAGGCAACAAATATTTATGGAAAGCGAAATTCACAAAATAATAAGAAAATAGTTTTAAAATTATGCAATTAACTACGGGTCCGATACATCAACCAGTACATCTTCCTAGCCGGGAAGCCAAGTTAAGCAGCGCGATTGTAGTCCAGTCCCTGAACTTTCCCTTCCTTGCGCGCGAGAGTAGAGTCCAGGCCCCAGCTGCAATGCCATCCACCGGATGTCGCTCTCTAGTGGATATGTGCTAACAAAACAAACCATGCTATCCACTGGATAGTGATTTACGGTGAACAACCCGCGCCAGGAGGCAGCCCAGGATAACTTGCATGCTAAGAACGAACCAATCAGAGTATGGTGTTGACGTGCGCGCTAGGATTTAAATTGCTCCTTCAAAAGATGAATTCAACATGTTCAACTACGCGACCAAGCAAACTTGTTAATTAAGGAGGTTCGCGCCCAAAATGTTTTCACGCACAGATTTTTTAAAAACTTGCCGTGCAGAAAGGCAAAGATCAACGTCTGCCAAAAAGTCCAAAAAAATGGGGAGTCACCGTGTTCATATGGCGCAGTGAAGACCATTTTCGTTATTATAAGACTATCTTAGCTTAGAACTATCAGCAACAAAAGAAGCCGGCTACATTAGAGATGTTTAGATCAGGTAAACGGTAAACTGTTAGAGAAACTTTTGCAGCTGATGTCGTGGCTTCGTTCCTTGAGGTAGAATAGGCCTTGAAAAAGAATAGATATTAGTCTTGCCCACATAAATTTGAAGAAAAATTCGATCGCACAATGGCAGAAAAGGCAAAATATTTATTACTTCTCAAATACAGAATTTTTTTTAAAATAATGTAGAAAATCGATACAGAAAATGATCAATGGAAAGAAAAGTGTGGTGAACGAGGGGGTCATGGACCATTTAAGAAAGTAAACTGCAGTTAAAGTTTAAGCAACCGGTGCCAAAATGTTTTGGTCGTTAGTTCTGAACCAGACCAAGATAGGTTAAGCTGTTTCGAAGGTCGTTCTGGTGTTCCTGGCTGTCAGTAATAGATGCCCATTAGTCGAGCGCACTCTTCACATATAAGTTTTCCCCTGATTTGTTTTTTCCGGCGGAGGCGTTGGGTGGCGGAGAAGAAGGGGGGAGGGGGTGGGGAAATAGGGGATGGCGGCGTTCTACGCATACGCTTGCAAGTTATCCTCGACAACCTCTTGTCGCGCCAGGGTTCAACCCCAAAATAGCGCGCGAGGAAGGGAGAGTTCAGGGACTAGACTACACCAGATATATAGACACAAACAATTTAAAATAATTCATCTCGGGTGAATTTGCAGGGTTTTTTGCACCAATATATCTAGCTAGGTTGGGTGAAGGTATCTCCATAACACGTAGTTTTAAATCATCGTTCAGCTCTGCTTTTCATGGTGGTGCAGTGTAACCTGAGTGTGACCGTCGTGTATCAAACATACAATGTGCACCGCTTACCAAATGTACTGAAGTCGTCAATAAGTATAATCTCGTACAGAAGGGCTGGCGGCGAGCGGTATAACACGCTGTGAACTGTACGTAACAGGGTCGACCAAGCTTCATTATGAAAACAAATCACAACACTGGTCGTAGGCAACTCGGAGACTGGGTACGACTTACTCTCACACCTGTTCAGACGTAATGCAACAATGTTTTCATGATGTAGCTATGATAAGCTCTTGTAACATAAAACATTCTGCTTAGCCTCTGTTACTATAAATAGTCTTCAAGGAAGCGGGTTTTTTTTCTTACCGCTACCATTCCAAAATAGCATGAATCAATTACTGACTAAAAATACAGTTGGTTCGTGTTAAACATGTTGCCTTTTCATTCGGTTTGTGAGCAGGCGAAGAATATGCGCGGATAGACGACATGGCTGGGCAAATAAGGGCAGCATAAGGGGGTTCAAGTGATGTAACAACATCAAGGATGGCTATTTCTGCTAGCGCTGTTTTGATCTTGGTTGAAATTTTCTATTTTCCAGCAGCGATCACAAGGAATAAGTCGTCTCCTTTGGAAAGATATAGACTCGAAGATTATTTCAGGCTTTGTGAAAACGATAAATAAGTGCCAAAATATCACCGAGCGTGCAATATATATGTACAGCAGTGATATTTAATAGTCTTAATTAATGGAACAAATTGCTTAAAATAGCTCAACTGTTTTCACTACTTACCCAGAACTCCGTGTGTCTGGTATAGATCGCTCGAGGGAAATCTTCGCACTCGCATATTCATTAAAAGCATATTTATTGTAGCCATCTTTCTCATTGGGTTTTTCCTTAGCTGATACAACCACGGGTTTGCCGTCTTCACCAGGACCGTTCGGGTCATGCGGAATTATTATCCAGCCAATATTCGTGTCTGCTCTCTCTTTCTTGGGATCATTCGGCTCAACGGACCTTACCACCGAAATAAGTTTTTTCTTCAGTAGTTTGGGTTTTTTCTTTCTTGTTTCAAGTCTTGTGTTTTTGTTGAACTGTCCTTTTATCAGCGAATCCTTTTCTTGTACAATAACTTGCGTGTCCCGACTAGACTTGTGTTGAAATATCTGGTTGTTTATGATATCAAATTCCTCTCCTTCAGAAATTCCACGTGGCGATAATTTCTTTGCTTTGTTTGTATCCTCTGATTGTCGCTCAAATCTAAGCGAAGCATTTTTATTTCCCCGTCTAAGACTGTGAGCAACTTTCAACTCATTTGAAGCGATATTTACTTGATATGAAACAAGTATCACTGTATTCAACGCAAACCAAAATATGGATGTCAGCAAAGCAACAATGATGATCTGCCTCGGTCTATGAACCTGGCATACACGTATCCAAGCCATTACAAAATTCTAACGACGGCTAAAGCCTCCTAAGGATTAAATACTGTATCTTCCTTAAGTATTTCACGTGTCCAAGGTTAATTTCTGCCGTATTGTCTCTGTTATATTTTAGGTCTACCAGTGTCATACGCAGTTTAGTTGTAGACATCCAGTGATGGTGTAAATCTTCAGTGTGAAGTGATTTCCTATTTTGGAGCACATCACCCTTAAAAACACTTCTTGAATCCACGGACATTGTTTGTCAACCGAAATAGCTTCAACGACCAACAACATCCCATCACGACCAACATCATGTTTTGTCAGTGGGATTTGGTATATTGACATAGTTTGTCTTGTGTTACTCTGAGCACGCGTGTAGAATGACATGTATTGTATCAAAGAGCCATTAACAAGCTTTTCAGAGTTCATTCCTTCTCACATTTAGTCAGCTGGGTACGGGCCTTTTGTTCCGGTGTCTGATTCAACCAACAAAAGTAAACACTTCGCATGAACAACTACTCTGAATTTGCATACGCGCAAGTTTATTGAGGACTTTGCGATTCCGTTCAAGATAATCGGATGTTCGATGTTGTGAAAAACTAACGATTTTATCAACAAAAATTTGAGATAAAGTGTATTGTATTCCAGGTCACGGTTATTACTAGACTTTGACTAGTTCACAAAGTTTATGACAATATTTTCACATCCCTGTTTTAAAGTGTGTCAAATATAAGCTCTGGTTGACAAAATTGTAATTTTTCGTCGGCTTAAGGACCAGTACAAAGACGTACAGAAAAGAATGAAGTTTATTTCTCCCGTCAGCTCAGAGCAGATGTCAGCCGGGGTTATGAGTGCGGAAGTTATATCAGTGAGCATGGTGGATCCAGCTTTTTCCTTTGTATACAACCGAGGAATCTGTAACCCATAATTAACGACGGCTCTTCTCTTTTGCGCGACTGACGACGAGAATTGCCTTGGGAAATTCCATTTGCATTGAACATATGCGCGCAATCAAACCAGAAACAGGACTTTTGCTTATTCCTTTTTGATTATGCCCAAAGCGTCAGTCTTTCGGTCACCACCTGACCGAAAAGAGGAACGGATTGTGGGAAAGCCTGTGAAGAGAATAACAACTTTAAAGAAAGGCTGATAGTAAGAGTGTGTAGTGAACGGCATGTTATAACAGAGCTCATAAGCTAACGGGTTCTTCTCTGTTTATTGCGTCATTCTCAGACAACTCTGTTTGTGTGGCATGAACAGTTTCTTGGTAGATGTTCGGAGACAATGTTTCTTTGTGGCATTTAAACAAGCCAGAAAACCAATTGCTACTACAGGCTAAGTTTACAAAGAGGTTTGACGTTTCCGCCTTTAAAGCGTTCTCTAATCCACACAAGTTAACACACACATCTCCAGTTCGTAGACCGTAACCACTTGGTGAAGTCTCAAGAGTATAGAATGTAAAACGAACACTTACGAAACGTTGAAATATCTGCCCGAGTTTTTGTAGAAGACGACGAGGAAAGGAAATCTAAACGACAAGTTGAGGAACCCGTTACGTAAAATTAAAATAGTTTATAATATAAATGAACATTTGAAAATCCTTTAAGTCCTAAAATTCAGCTGCAGCTCGATAGGCCGGAACGTTGGAGGGCACGCCATAAAGTTCTATTCAGAAGTGGTAGCACGGGACGTGCTGGCATGGAGAAACATTGTTTTAGTTGAATAAAACAGCTGGGCTTGGAGCGACCCCCTGTACTCCCGTGCCGCCAAAAGTTCACGTCTCTTCTTCTCCTTTGATAAGCTTATGTTGAAGCTGACATCACCAAGTGGTCTTATTCCTTAGATCACCAGTCCAGGCCGGACTACTCCGGTGCTTAGCTCTTTGACTATGCGCAGACCGGCTGCGCACTAGTCCATGTCTTCTGTTTTGGAGAATTCCCAGACTTGCGCCAGTCTTCCATCGCACGCGCGGACCTTTGCATGCTCAGTATTTTGGGAGCCTCGGTCGATACACACATCACGACGAGGATGATAGAGTTTCGAGTTCTGAAAAAGCAAAAAGAAAGTGCTATGTAGGACAATAACATCAACAACGTTTATTTGTAACTCATTGTTACAAACAAATGTACATCCACGTGCAAGTGATTTGCAGTTATTGTAGCTTTAGTTTACCTTAGCAATTCAGCGGCGCGTATAGATGCTCTAGATCGGTAACATATTTACGACCTGTTAATTTTTTCAGTTGTCGTATATAACGACTAGTTATATAAGGGATTTTATAACGGGTGATACGTACCTTGTATACCCACTTCTGATTCTGTTGGAGTCCATCACATTCTCTCAAGTACAAATCATATCCGTTATAATCCAAACAGTTATCTTCTGATTTCAGTTCTCCTTTACTCGTCAAAACAAAATACTGAAGAAGAAAACAAAAAAGATACGAAGATAAGGTTTGGGCTTTTTGGGGTACTAACTTTAGCAGAAAGTTACGCACCCTAGATAAGATGCCAATCCATCACAGATTAACCCCACCCCTCCCTCTCTCCTCTCCTCAGAATTTTGTCAGGTCGAAACAGTTAGTCAGTACTTATTCCATGTCCCCGAGAAGGCTTTATATGCATTTACAATATAGATAGGACCCTGCGCGCGCTCTGATTGGTCAAAAACCCATGTTTTATCAGAGTATAAAATATAGAAAAAGCTTGTTTTATTGTTTTTCGCCACGTTACCTCTAGTCAACACTTTTGTTAGAGATGGCGAAAAACATTTTCTTTGAAGAATTTTTGATCGAGTTCTCTGCGAAGCACTGGAAAGTTTTGAAGGCGAGACATGTAGCACTTTGGTAGTAATAAATTAGTGAAACAATCTCAGATAGTGCAGACTGCAATTGATAGCTCTGGCACGGTAGTCCCAAAAGTACTCACCCCTGCTCGGTTCAGTTCCGGTTTGTATCTACCTTGGTAGTCTGCTAGGGCTTTTCCATTTAGCAGTGAGTACGTTTCAAGGTTGTATTTTCATTAAAGGCCCCAAAATTACGTACAATTACTGTTTGTCACGACAGCTTTTAAATTTTACTCCGGTGTTTTACGATTATTTTCGCCGTTCATTTTAAATTCAATATACGTTGAACAAACGTGACAATTCAGCTCTTCGCGCCAACTTTGTAACTTGATACTTTTGTTTTCCTCCTAAAGGTATGTAACATGAAACTCTTGTTTTCTCCAAAACACAGGGAAGATGAGCTTGTTTGGGGAGATACATTAAAGAAAGTTAAATATTTGACGAAGAAATGGAAGAAAAAAATTTTGTTTCCTCAAAACGCAAATTTTCTTATCACAGATGAACAAGAACTAATTTAATTATCAGATAGTCACGGAATACCACTTTCTTTTTCTGTTGCCACCTTTGTTGTCAACAATAAAACAATTCAAAATTAACACACAACAACATCGATTGATACCACTGGGAAGCGTTTCAATGAGAAGTATTCAAGGTAAACTGTGCTACTTGGCTGATATTATCCTGCATCAATGAACAAGTCTTCTCAAAGACTGATTAAATTAATTTACGCTTTCAATAGGTGCCACGGAGTCTGCAGCAATATTTGAGTACTTTCCTGGTTTCTTCTGTCACAAATTTACAATTTGCAGAATATTAAAGCCACTAACTCGCGAACTTTTTGGTCTCTCTTATAGACGCAGTTAAGGCAAGAAATAAATAAGCCGCTAATGGGAAACTTCACATTTTCCTTCTTTATTTAAACCCTGACAAACATATACTGTAGTTTGAAAACGGCAGATGATATTTGTTGAACCGACCTGTGGGTAATTCTAAAAGATACGTTCAACTTTTGCACTAAAAAGGGACAAGTGGCGCTACCTAGTACCTGACATTACATGACATAAAAAAACCGCGTGAAACATAGTATGTAACACTTACGATGCTAGAACGCATTCCTCTTACATGTTGAGTTCTACCATAAGGAAAATTACTAAACGTTTGCGTGTTATCCCGTATGCAACGTATCCTCCGCCTAATGTATAGAAGACACGAACGCTAACTAATCTGCGCATGCGTTTAGGGCAAATTGGTTTTGTTCTTAAGAGAATAGTACCACAAGGAGAGCAAGGGGTTACTTGAAACAAATATATAGCTTTGCGATGTTTATTTCGAATTGACGTAGATGTCACACGTTTTAAGTAGGGTACACATGTACCTCTCCCAGCTCACCCCCACCATTTCCTTGTCTCTAGACTAATTTATTAATTGAAATTAATTAATTAGGCAAACATTAAGGGAGGCGGCGTGGCCGAGTGGTTTAGGGCGCTGGATTTGAAATCTGGAGGTCCCTGGTTCAAATCCATCGCCCTACTGCTATCTGGATTTGTTCTCGGTAGCCCCGAGTTCAACTCCTCGGCCGCGTCGTGTAAATAGCCAACTGGTCAGCCTCCCACCAGTTGGGATTCTTAATAGTTTATGTTATATTTGAAATATTTGTTTATTTATTTACAGTGTCCCCAATTAGCACATTAGTGCTAAATACATCGACACTTAAATAAAGTGATTATTATTATTATTATTATTATTATTATTATTATTATTATTATTATTATTATTAAAGTTTACACCTTAGCGCCTTAGTCCCTTAGGGACAGGCAGCCCCCAAAATCATCCCAATAGTACATTCTGCACTAAAAAAGGGTCAGTTTGCCGATATGTGTGCTTCGTTGTTTCTACTCACGTCGTGTAACATCCATATCATAAAGCAAATAAAGAAGGCTAAGCCGTGTATTACACTGTGATAAAATACTCCGGACATTTTAGAACACTCGAGAAATGTAGAAAACACGAGTCGCAGGCGAGTGTTTTCTATATTTCCCTCGCGTTCTCAAATGCCCGTCGTGTTTTATCACAGTGTAAGGTTTAGGTTTCTTTATTTGTTAAATATATGTTTTATTTTCAAGGGTATCACTGCGTAAGAATTCCTGTAATAATGTGAAGTATATATGAAATAATTCATATATGAACTGCGGTTGTAGATGAATTGAAGAATGATCATCGCAGTAAATTTTCCAATTTAAGCAACTGGAAAGAAGAAGCCTGAAAAAATCAGGGCTTCAACGGGATTCGAACCCGTGACCTCCGCGATACCGGTGCGATGCTCTACCAACTGAGCTATGAAGCCACACATTGGGAGCGAGGTCAATTAGTTGAGTTCATATCTTCCCGTGAGGAGTGAAATGATGTGAAGTATATATGAAATAATTCATATATGAACTGCGGTTGTAGATGAAAGTGAAGAATGATCATCGCAGTAAATTTTCCAATTTAAGCAACTGGAAAGAAGAAGCCTGAAAAAAATCAGGGCTTCAACGGGATTCGAACCCGTGACCTCCGCGATACCGGTGCGATGCTCTACCAACTGAGCTATGAAGCCACACATTGGGAGCGAGGTCAATTAATTGAATTCATATCTTCCCGTGAGGAGTGAAATGATGTGAAGTATATATGAAATAATTCATATTCCTGTAATAATTGCACAGTCACCGCGCTGTATGTCATAGTTGTGCGTTACCTGGTTGCCTCCCTGACCGTGACACTGGTAAAGTCCAAGAGGTGCATCATCCTTCTTTCCCAGGGTGTCCAGACATTTATCACTGGAAGGATTTCGAATCTACAAACGTGCAACAAAAGTTTAACTTCACGTTAGCCAGGAAAAACAAGGTCTAAAATTGCACTTTAAAAAAACCCATGATGTTGCAACAAATAGCGCTCAAAATAGAACACGATTTGAGCTTGGACCATTAGGAAAATCATTTATCATAGAGGGCGCAAGTTCCTAGGAACACACAAAGGAACAATACCACTATTCAAAGTCACGTAGGGTGGTTCAATCGGGTTTTGAGTGACGATCACTCTCAACTTTGAGCAACTACAGCATCACCACAATGAAACTAACACAAAATCGAACACAAGGGTGTAAGAGAAAATTGTAAGTGAAGGCTCAAGGTGTCAAAATACAACAAAATCAAAACTATTTCAAAATGGTATTGAAAGCTATGTCCACAAGACTTGAAAAAAATAATAGTTTGGTCTTGATTGAATGTTATATCTTCTAATCACCTCCCGTGAAAATCTCAGAGAAATCGCTCCGTTTGATTTTCATAAACCTTGGCTTGAATATCAACTGGCTTGGGGTGTTATTTTCCATTTCTTTTTACCAACCATTGAACCTACATGTTGGTGAAAGCAAAGTCTGCATACGACCCAAGTGGCCCATCAGGCCAAAGCTTATCCCGATTTCTGTAGCATGAAACAAATAGGAATGTTTCTACTTCCCCCTGGATTGGATGCTAGTCCATCGCAGGGTTACCCCCAGCATTAAATTCGCCGGTACCCATTTATACACCTGGGTGGAGAGAGGCACTGTGAGAGTAAAGTGTCTTGCCCAAGAACACAACGCAATGTCCCCGGCCAGGGTTCGAATCCGGACCACTCAACCCGGAGACGAGCGCACAAAACAATGAGGCCACTGCTCCTCCCACAAAACATTGAAACTACTATTGTTAAATCGGTCAGGAAGTACAAAAACACTCGCTGATTTTTTTACTTGACCAAAATCCCATACATTTACAAACGATTTTTCTATTCTGGCACTGGATTATTACAAACTTTGCTGTGAGAATGCCACCGTTGCTTTGTTTTAAGGCCTCTACTCTAAAACAAGTAGAGAGGTTTAGGATTCCTATACAATAAAACTTTCTTACTCTACCTAGCTACTGAGATAGACACATTGCATTGACGTGTCATCCTTTTCAACCTACCTGGCCAGCAGCCACAAAGTTTGTATCTGGAACTTCTAATTCAGGTATAATATTTTCCAAGTACCACTTGAAACTTTTACACTTTAACGTCTTTCTAAGAGCAAGTCTTTCACTGACGTCATCGTGTTTCTTTCGTTTCAGATCAAAGCGGATGTTGTAGAAATGTTTACTGTATTCATCCATCCACACATCTGCCACTCTCATAAGATTACGACTTACAACATCAAGGTCGCCACCTGGACGAGCGGGGAATGAGTACGGGAAGCGAGGTCTGAACACGTGTCCAACACGTGAACAGGGAAGCATTTCAATGGTGCCTCCACACATCCAGACCTAAAGCATATGGAATGTATGAACAAATAATTTTACTCTGTATTAAATATGGTGCACAGCATCTTAGAGGAGAAATAGGAGTACGTGGTTCATACATGATAAGATAGAAGAGTTATAGAAGTGAACACTTACCCTAAAAGATATTTCAAGATTTTCTCCACCCCAAATATCCATTCCAGTGTCATAAGTTCCTATTTCCTCAAAGTAACTTTTATCAATAGAGAACAAACCTCCTGCCATCACCGGGGTCCTAAAAAAAACCATTGTAAGTTGCTATTTAATAAGTTGATTGACACAAAGTTGGACATGCCAACACTAGCCAACTGGTACCTCTCCCACCAGTGTTAACTTTCATCCTGGTTAAGGTTGGGGTGGGGGGGGGGGGGGGGGAGGAAGGGGGCCACTTCCTTGTACACACACCATGTAGGTACCTGCAGGGTATACCTTATTAGCTGTTTTGATTTGAAATTTGGACAAAGATATTAGGTCTAGGTTTGCCTTCTTTTTTTAAATTGGATCAGGAGTGTGCTTTTAAGAGAACAATGACATACATACATTTTACCAGGCTTTTTATCTTTAAACAGAATGACAAGAAAACACAAAATATCACTGAATAGACTGAGACACCATTTACAAGTTCAATAGGTGAACTGTTAAGTCTGAAAATTGGTGTGGAAAATGAAGTTTTTAGTTTGAAATAAATTGCCTGCAGGCTGATCCAGATCCTGACGCAGTTTGTTGTGGCCAAACTTTATTGTTTGCAACCTAATCCAGATTGTTTACAATCTGATCCAATAACCTGCAGCTGACCAAAATTGTTCACAGCCTGACCCAGACCGTCTGTAGCCTGACTAACATTACAAGTAACCTAACAGCACCCATCTGCAGTTTGATACAGGTTGTCTGAAATCTAACCAAGATTGTTTGCAACTGAACCCAACATTCAGATTTCACAAATATTCCAGGTGTAGGATGTATACAAATATAGGATTCCCAAATTGCAGATCTCTTGAGAACAATATCATTTTAGAGGAACCTTTGTACCAGTTAAAACAAGTAGTTTATCCAATTTCCAAATTTCAGTAAGGCCAGTTATTTAACCAGTGGAAACAGACCTTTCACATACTTCGCAAAAAATCTATTCATTTGATGTGCTCACCTTATACCATCAGTTCCATCTTTACGCCTTTCCATCTCATATTGAGGAACAGGCTTCCAACCAAACTCTAGCCGCCAACGAAAAATTCCTCTATGGAATGGCTCTGGCACAGCATGATAATAAAAATTCTGATCACTAATTTCATCTATGACAGGCATTACTACATTTGAACGATTCTCAGCAATTTTAGCAAGAAGCGGCACCAGCCAGCCCTTAGAACATTCACAGTGAGCATCCAAGAATGTCAAAACCTGTCCTTTAGCTTCTGATGCTCCTTTGAGTCTTGCACGAATGAGACCCTGTCTTTCTGGAAGGCGAATAATCCTAACAACTCCGAGCTTAGCAACATAGTCATCAAGCTTTGTTTTCAGTTCATCTGTAAATCATAAAGGGAGACAGAGTTGATCAAAGCATACCTATTGGGCACCAGTAGTTCATGAATTAGTGTTATAAAAGAAAGGTAGTATTATACAACCCAGGAAAGTTTCTTTAAGTACACTCCATTCTCATAAATGCAGTTTCATATGTTTAATACTAATAACATTAATACCATTTTTTTCTAATTCTTCACAAATACTGTGAACTTATTGACTGAGTGGGAGGGCCAGATGAGAAAATATTTGGCTTGAGGTCAGGATGAACGGCCCAAGGAGAGTGAGGTCTGTGCATTCCGAGTAATAAATCACAGATGTCTCCTGTGATCTGTTATTGAACAGATGCATGTAACATTGAATCTATCTTTTTTATATAATTTCGAGACAAATAACCTCAGTTATGCATCTGTCTTCCATTTGATCATAACTGAGAACCAATCAAAATGCATGAATAATTTGACTTAAAATATAAATACATGTTCATTTTCATTACTCATTTTAAGGAAAACAAAATTTTGCAGCAACAAAACTGTTTCTGTCATTAACTCACATCAATTTTGCAGGGCCATTGGCATTTCTGGTAGGGCTTGGCCCGCTTTTTCTTTCGGGTGCATAATTTGAAAAATAGAGAGATTGTAAACAGTCACGTTTTTCCAGCCTTCTCACTTCGACATGTATGGCCTTCATGTCGGTCCTTTTTCCTTATGGCTCTCCAAGGAAATAGTGCGCACAGGCAGTATGGGTCAAATGATAAAAATAGTTACAATACTGTACATTGTGCAGTTCCAGAAAATATCTAAAGCCACCTCGATGAAGGTTACTGGAAATTCTGAAGGGAAGGAATAGGAAGCAAGTCTGGCCTCAGCCAAATGACCTTAACATTGGTAAGCTTTCATTACCTCGCTCACTTGCATCATCTACAAGAATGATTTCTTTCAGTAACTGTGGAGGAGTTCTGTTGATAACACTATGCACTGTTCTTAACAGAGTAGACCAGGCTTCATTGTGAAAACATATAATAACAGTACTTGTCGGAAGATTCACAGGATATTTCTTTGTTTTACACCTGAAATAAAAAAGGTATCTTAATAAGGTTATATGACTGCAAGAATTGATTTAAGTTTCTTCAAATTTGTTTAATGTTTCTTTTATTAATACAAGCAATTAACTTTGTTTTGCTGACAAGTTTGGGTCATTTTAAAATCTGTGGGATGATAATTATTAATTAAAATAATAACATGGTAGATCAATCTTGAAATGCGAGCATGTATTTTTTAATCAGTGCTGCCACAAATTTCGGCCATTTCAGTTTGAGAAACTTTGCCAGCTGTTGACATTAGTTTAACAGCTAGTATTGTATTATCGTAGCACAAGTTAAGCTCAAGCACACTCAAAAAGAAACACAATTACCCCTCTCCATAATATACATAAGCAAGAGCTTTATATTTTATTCAAAAGTTTGGATCTGCAGTCACTAAAGAGTATTGTCTCTACTAAATGCTGAAGGGACCACAAATGCCAGCTTCACAGGAACACTAGGTCAGTTAAGTTTTACATGTAAATACCCTCTACCCCGTGAGCATTTATTTGACACACTGGCATTTACTTGAGGTTCGGCAATTACTTGAACCAGACATTTATAAATGCCATTCTCATTTTTATTCTCATTTTTATTCTCATTTTTATTCTCAATAGCCTGCTACACTCTTCAGGCTTGCCATGCAGTCCTTTCCCTCCCATAAATGTCTGCTTAACTGACCAGCCTCCTCAGCTCTTTAGCTCAACCACAGAGCAATTTCAAATGGCCAGTCTGAAATGTCAATGTTCACAGATCACAGGAAATAGCCAGTGTTAGTACATAAAGCTTACAAAGAAGCCTGATCCACATATTTTCTGTCATTATTATGGCTCAGCTTGCTATTTATAAATAATACAACAGAAACAATAATATTAATCATACTAATAACTAACAATATTATTCACGAGGGCGAAGTGAACATTGGTGAATATTTACTGCGACGAAGTCAAGGTAAATAGTCACCAATGTTCACTGAGCCTGAGGTGAATAATTGTTTTAGTATAATTTTCAGAGATGAATATCAAAAACTGCAACGAACTAAAACATAAAAACACAAACGTACCAGCAATTAAGCTTACTTGCAAATTGATTGTGAATCAATTTACACATCGAGTTAGGCTGTAAAACAAACAAGAAAGACACTGTCTATGAAATATAAATTCATCTGGTACCTTCATCGTCTCAAAATGAGTAGCTTCAGTTTGAAGAAAACTAAATTTTGGTCAATCGATCTGACCTACTGGCGATAGACCACTGCATTTACCATTCTTTAATACCTCGAATATGAGTTCTTGAAAAGATTTTTGGTCTAAGAGAGCGACAGCAGTCATTTTGAAAACTCTCAATGCTTTCAAATATCCTTGACTTGGAGTGATATCTTTGCAATGAATAAAATTTTCATTGAGCAACTGTCAGCTTTGTAACCAAGCTCAAAAATGTTACATTCACAGCCTAGCACGGTCAAGCTTTTCAACCAATCAGAACATCCAATTCTTATAATCACCTCTGGAAATTATACGAAATAATTTATATTAGCATTTTATCCATGAGTATTCTATAAATAAACAATTATTATCCATGAACCTAGAGGCTAAATGAACCGTTTCTGTTTGAAAGTCTTTCAAGTTATCTGTCACTTGTATATATGGCTCTGTCAATTTCAAGCCCCTCCATCACCCCTGTGGGAATTGGTCGGCATTTGACAACTTTTCCTGTCCCAGAGTTGGACATCAGCTATAACAGGTCAGCCCAGAAGGGGGGGCCATTGTCAAAGGCAATTATATCTGTCAGTTTTTTTTTTCTAAATGTACATCTTTTGTTGTTTATTTTTAAATTCCTGACTGTCTTCCCTGATGCCTTCAATGCAAAACATATGCAGTGAGGGGCTAAATGTTGTTGAAGTTCCACACTTGGAGCTGCTATCAAACCTAAGCTCTGCTCCCACACTAGTGTGCAAAAAAATTCCAAATGTTATGTTGCTTCCTTATGCAAACAAAAAATGGCCGAAAGACTTGACAGCTTTAGAAGGCAAAAGATTCAATTCAAAAGTACTCAACTGTTGTTGTTATTCAAGTAGAATGCTTAATAGTGATCAGATGCTGTGAATGCACTTGCCAGATGGTACATGTAAGCCAGTTGCACTTACCACTGGTAAGGATGTAGCTAAGAAAACACTAAGTGTGCAAATTGACAAGCCCAGCTGGCTTTTCTGGGCTTGGCAACTCCAAGTATTACCCAAGTCTTTGCTTTCTTGCAAAATTTTGGCCAGATTTTGTTTTCTGTTAGGCAGAGCAATCTAGACTACAAGTAGTTCCTCTTTCGCTTACTCCGTCATGCAGGATGCAAAAGAAAACCGTGAGGAAAAATGGCCATACGAACTCCTGGGGGCAAGTATGGTTCAATCTTTCAAATGGACGGCACAAAGGCCAAGCTCAATCAATTCATATTTACGGAATTGTTCTTCGACGATTCTGTTGACCTGGTGTTGAGTGGCGAAAACACTAACACGCTCGCATTCAGTTTCGAGGCGAAAAGCTTTGCCAACAAAACACTTGAAAAATTCAATTCTTTCCATAGCCTGTAGGCAGAATCGCAAGAACATCATGGCTTGTGAGACACAATTCCAGTGCTTTGATTTGCTCTGGTTCCTAAGCTTTCCATTTTCAGAGAGCGAGATAAACAGTCCTGCAAGACGTCAAAATTATCTCAAATGTTGACATGTTGTCAACGCCCCTAACTTGAGCCAATCATGTTTTTACTTTGTGAGAGCAACGCATAATTCAAACTCTCTGGCTTAGGTGGTAGTCCCTCCTTTCATGCACGTCTCGCCCCCAGGATTTCACGTGGCCATTTTTACCTCGTGGTTTATTTACAGTCTTGTTTGACAGACTAAGCAAAAGAGGGACTACTTGTAGTCTAAGAGCAATCAGCCCTGGTGGTCAAACACAGAAATATGGACATAAAGTCCCTGATGAAAGAAGATGCCAGTTGTTGCATAATTTCTAGATACTTAGATCCATTTCTTTGTAAACAATAAAAGAAGAGAAAAAGAGAATTTTTACCTCGCCCCATGGATCGGGGATTTCCATTCTTCATTAAAGTCTGTCTGGTTGGATTCATACATTTGTTCTAGCATTTGCAACGTTTTTTCACAAAAAAATCACAAATGCCTGAAAAATGGAAAGGGGGGATGAGCGGCTTAGAATTGACAGAGCCATTACAAGTGGCAACACACATCAGCATCATATAATTTGTCATTAATCATCGACTAATATTAAGCTTAATACACCACTCCACGACCTAAGATTTACATGAATGTCGTGGATAAAGGTCGAAGAAAGACAACTCGAAATGAACCATAGCTTACTTGGAATTTCGTACATCGGGAAGGTTTCTTTCCAACGAAATCTTGTCGCTTACGACGCGGTTAAATGCATGATCACTAAAGCCTTGTTCTTCTCTTTTCTTTTCTAGAAAATTAAGCGACACGCCGGCACCCCATTCTCCTGGTTTGTCAGGGTTTCTATCTGGAGTTTTGTCGTACATAAGCAAGTTGTAAATTGTTGCATCACCAGGATTACTTACTTCCGTATCAAGCTTATTGCTAAAGATAATGTACACCGCCAAATAAATCCATACAGAAGATGTTATGACCACAAAGTAGAACACAATGCGTCGCTTTGGAATGATCATTCTTGATTTTTCTCAAGTAATTTTCTTCCTTCTCAAACATTACTCACGCCATCGGTTGCATAATGTGTCATCCTCAAGACCACACCTTTATGCTTCCAACTAACATGTCGCCAACGAAAAGAGAATAATTCCAATGTTCACGGGAATCCTTTCGGAGTAAGCTTGGTTGAGCGAACAATCGAAAGTCCCATCGAGTGAGTACTATCGAAGGGGTTTCAGAGCCTTCGTTTCATCTGACCAGTGGAAGACCCGTGGAATAAAAATTCAGGAATGGTCTTTGGTATGGAATGGGAATTGTCAAGAATATGGTTCTGCGGAATTGGCTTTCAAAAAAATGGGCTCTAAGCTCTGTATTTATCGATTCATAATGGCACCTTTGCCAGCATTAAATCACGCGTGGCATGAAAAGTCGTTCATCGATGGAATGAAAAAATAACAGGTATCTCTCAGCTTCATATCGCCATATCGTAATCCTTGGGAAAACTCCGCCATTGTATAATATAAAAAAAAGATCGAAAGGTCTTCTTGTCACAGTGTTGAGCATTTGAGGCAAGTTAAAGAATGTCAAACTTCTTATTTTTGGTGTGAAAAGATTACAAACCAAGTCGGGCGAATTCTCTGCCACATGAATTTTTCTTCGTAGGCGCGTTAATTGGACAGCTGTCACCCAAAGCTGATTCACAAATCATCCTTACTGTCGACGTACCCCTACTAACCAGAGTCACATAAAACGGACCATAAGTTGAACTGCACAAGACTGATATCTGACTGACATTTACAACTCATGTCCTTAATTTCCCAACCCCTCTCCCTGATATACTACTAATGCCAACGGACCAGCCCCTTGAAAAGCACAAATTGCCTGGACAACATGATTGAGTTGTCCACCTTATTAGGGCTGAATCAGATATGTAATGGATTTTAAAATCAAAATATTACACGAGTTAAATAAGACGTAAACCACTTACCCTTTGTGTCTATGGTCTCTGAGAGTTCGGTGCATAGAGATCATATCACTGGCGACACGGTTAAATGAATGTTGATCAAATCCTTCATCTTCGTCGTCCTTGCGAGAAGCCGGCACCGTGACTCCCTCACCCCCTGCTCCAGGGCCCTTTAGTTTAGCCCCTGGGGGATATCTCTCGTAATTTGCTGTAATTAACACAATTTCTCTTTGATGCTTCTTTGAAGTACTAATATCCTTTTTGGAGCTTTGTTTGTTAATCTGTTTAATAATGTCTTTCTTTGCTGCATTTGGAATGCCATGTTCAGCCGGTCTCTTGTCTGTTTCCTTGGCAGGTTGATCACGCTGAACGTTCCACTTGGGCCTTTGAAGGGGTAAGTAATTGTCAGAAGTTCTCCTCTTGACTTCAATACTAACTTCTAATGACTGAATGAGGAAAAACGACACAGTTCCAAGTATCCAACAGACGGAAGTCACCACTATGGTGTAGTAGACTAGTCTTCTCCTAGAAATCAGCCTTGCCATGATCGGTTTGTACCTTGCAGTATTTTAATGCGGCGCATCTTTATGTTCCCATAACTGTTTTATCAAATAGTGTGATATAAAAGGGTCTTTGCAGAACCCTAGATTTCTAGGGAGCAAAAAACTTTCGGTTGACGAACAACATGTACTTGAAGGAAACAATGCTGGCTCTTTTGCTAGGTCACGTGGAACCACAGGTTGTAGTTTTGATCCACCTGTGAATTCATCACCATACCTGTCTTGCCACATGTCAAGTTTATTCAATTTACTTCATTTGCACTACACTGATTCAATTTTCTGCTTTTTGTTCATACCAAGAACGCTGTAAAACGGTAAGTTCAACAAAAATACAACGTTCTTTGTTGTGATGCGTGAACTTGTCTGGCTTTAGCTGAAGCCTCACAGGCATCAACAGGTCACTCTTATCACGTCCGAGTGGAGACTACAGTTGTTAGTTCAAGTGCTTTGCTCTTCAAGATGAAGAGCCTGAATGACTCTCTAGTTTACCAAAACGGAACAACCTGTATGCGTGCATGTCATTTATATTTTAACGCGGATTTCGAACGATTTTTATAATCGGCTGAGGAATCAGTGACCGTGATCTGAATAATCCGAGGACCTCACTTTGTACGACGCTCAAGTTGCTATAGATTGTGTATTTGATAACACGTCAGTAAAGATCGCATTCCAAATCATGCAATTTTGCAAAACTTATGCTAGTAAGCCACAATCCAGAGGGTTTTTTAAGTTGCACATTATGCTTCATTAGCTACGTGACAAATAGGCCACATGTGTATATTCCCATAACGACTAAAAATGGGTTTTGACTGTGAAAAGGCAGGAAACGAAGCAAGATTACAGGGCTTATAAATAACATCCTCCAGGCGATACTTTCGGTTTCTATCATCACTGAGTTTGAATGTATGTTCGTGTTTTGAAAAACCTAGCTCCACGGCGGAGTATTCTGTATTATACGAAAAAAATTCATAAAGAATGTGTGATTTGATATTACAAAAAAAACTTTGACGAGGCGGTGCACATTTCACTGTACATTATTATATGGCTCTGTCTCATGAGGACTGGGAACTATCAAATTCACGAATTTGATTGGCTAAAATCGATATTGAAAACGGTCTAGATTTTCTCATCTAGACCGGCTCCTAGACCGGCTCCTAGACCGGTAATTTTATTAGATCTGGAACGGGAATTACTTAGCTCTTATTAACCGAGCTTAGTCGGTCTGTATGGGAGAATCTTGACCTCGGTATACTCACGACGACGGTCAAGATTCTCCCACACAGACCTCCTGCTCGGTTAATAAGAGCTAAGTAATTCCCGTTCCAGATCTTTTTTGGGAGGTTGCGCCCAACGAAATAAAGCTCAACTGAATGCAGACTGTTTAGCAGGGTTCTTATGATACACGGTACACTGGGTATGTGCTGCTGACGATATGGCATGCGCAGTAGCATATTTGGCCACCTACTTTAGACCTTATGTCCGGCGGAGACAGATTACGGATTCGTTGGTTCCAATGGAATAACCGGCCGCAATTAGAACATGTTGTTGTTTGTCGGCCAGACTGGGATAACCAAACCACCGTAAGTCAGTTTGATTCTAATCGATGATTGATGCTGCATATTTCCAACCACAATGACGCATTGGTATATTTCTTGTTTACAAAGAAATGCTAACTTCTTAAGACAACGCTCAATACTTCAGCAGACGAAAGTAACCATTAGAGTCGACAAGTTTGTTTTTTAATTCTGCAAACTCGAAATTAAAATAAATTCAATTTAAGGCAAATAAGACCAAGAAGTTTGGCAAAGATTCAATTAAACAAACAATAAACAAACAATAAACATTAAGGCCGATTATTAAAACAAAGTGCAAGTTGGTTCTAGTTTAAGGCTAAATTAAGAGCTGTAGGCACTTTTCGACTAGCTAATTTTCGCTGCTGTCGTCGAATTGTGGGCAATCGCCATATTTACAGATGGTGAGATTTTTTACATTAAGAAGTGACGTCATGTATGCTTGCTACGTGGGCAGTGGCAAAGAAATCACTAGAGTCCGAGTTTTCTATTAGCGAATAGTCAACCAGGGGTTTCCCGAGTTCACTATCGCTTATAGTAAACGAGGGCGTAGTCTAATTGCTTTAGTAGACACCCTAAAGAATTGCACCACAAAACCTACAATTTTGCTTATTTTTAAGCCTAAAAGAATGATTTTCAGTTTCAAGAGCAGCGCGCGGCGCACGATCGTTGTCTATTAGCGATTATTAGAAACTGGATCGTTGCATTTTCATTGGCTTAGGTATCATAGGTTATGAGCCATTATACCATGCTCTACAAATAAGGTAAGCAAGCGCTTAATTTTTTTTAGGCGTTTTTATTTTAGTTTTAGTTTAGTTTCCTATGTTTTGGGGGTGTTTTTAATAAAACAATTATTCCACTCCCTCTTGTTGGATATGAGATGGTTATAGTCAACTCGGCGCTACCATCTCATATCCAACGCGCTCGTTGAATAATTGTTAAACAGAGAACGATTAGAGAACCAATCAGTTTTGCGGATTTCCAACAGAACACAGCTTACTGGCTACTAAAAAACACAACAATGTGTAGCCCGCATATTAGATGATGTTTAAATATATCTTTAAAAGATATTAAATTCCATTTTTGCACCCACGAAACTATTAAGACTTCGGCTTGTTATCCAATGATTGACAGCGATTTATTACCTATAAGGAGAAGACCAGCACCATCTTAATTTCCTTTAAATGAGGTCCTTAGACTTTAATTAGAGCGGAGAAAAGAAACCCGCGTCTAGCAGCTCGTAAGCCGTCACTTCTTGTTATTCGGCCTGAAGAGTCATCAGGGTCCTCATCAGGGTCCAAATATTCAAAGAGTGGATAAGTGTGCTCTATCTACTGAACAGTAACTTATTCTGGCGATCAACAGCATTACCCATCCTTTGATTAACAGAGCCAGGTTTTTAACCCTGATCTATATTCACTAACGTTATTTCAGTATTCAACTGGACAATATAATACAGTCTTTTCAATTACTCATTCACTAGAAGGAAGAAATAAACTCGACTGACTTCCGACGTGTACTTTTTTCGATGTCCCGACTTACAGACCGTTTTCACATGACGTAACAGCGACCATGCTGGTGTTCCCAAACAAAGAAATTTTTCACCTTTGAGAATTAAATTAATTTCTTTTGCAAAAATTTCTCATTCTTTGGGCACAACAACATAGCCACGAGGACACTTTATAGCATAAAGATTACATTAGGGTTGCACAGCAACCATGTTGATCAAAAGCAAACAATAGCAAGCCAAGGATTTCCAGACTGGATGGTAGCGATAGCAAATTATCACAAATAGTTATACGATCAGAACAGGAAGCATTAACTTGACTTGTGTTATTCACTTGCGACAAGGACAAGGGACTTTCAGCTCATTCGTCCCTGATCTAGTTCACAACATGAACTCAAAATACTTCTTTCTATGAATTAGGTTTGTGAAAAAATAATTCGTGGCAAGTCCACGAACTTGCCACGAACTATTTTTCACAAGCCTTTGACAATTCTTTATTGTATCAATTAGGTTTGTTGAAAATCATATTGGTTATAAGCAGTAAATTTTTTGTCATTTTTCTGCAATTCACCCGCATAAAAAAGTACAACAGGTAAATGTTGATTGGGAGCAAGGTAAGGTAACTTTGGCCTATTGAATGTGACATATACTGAGAAATAACAGCAAAATAATTGTTCACATGCTTAGTAAAATTCCCACAAAGAAAATATCACCTTAAGTGCAAATGAAAATGAACTCACTCTCTCTCTCTGAAAAATACTTCAAGCTTATTGACTGAGTGGGAAGGCTGAACAGATAATATTTGGCTCAGGATGCATTGACTGAGAGATCAGCAACGTAGGAATCCTGACTGCCCTGTCTGACGTGACTCAGTCAATGACTATATGATCACACCACCTTTGCCGAGTTTGATTTGTTTAGAAGTTGTGAACATTCCCTGGACGCGGCACAGGTTAACACGTCTGGCCCTACACGCGACAGCTCGCATCATGTTTTCCATAGGACTGCGACAGAGCGAGGCCCGTATGGTGGCATGATAAAAAACAAAAAAGGCAAACAAAAACAGAAAGACATTCTACGTTAGGATGCTCCAGCCCAGGGAGCAACCATCGTTTATCGTCCACATCTCTCGCCTATGGCAGATTACTGAGTAACTTTCCGTAGCCTAGCAACGTGCACAGAGCATTTATCTGACTGGACAATGCGAAACACCTGGGCATGCGGGAATTTAGCGGCTTTTGCTCCCTGGACTATGAACTGCTTTGTCGAACTAGTCAATACACCGGCGGCCCAGACGTTGCACACGATTAAAACGTGACATTATCCTGTTGGCGACTGCGTTACAATTTTAGTTCTTTATAAGACAATGCATGAGAATGCTTCGAAAATTGCTCTAAATGCTACGTGTAGAAAATAATTTAAATGAAAATAGCTTACCTTGCGTTTGTATTCCGTTATTTTGATGTATCAATGTTCCTGGAGGTGGTTTAGAGCCATTAAAATTTTACTTTCTCAGTGCAAACGGTCAGAAAGTAAACATCGCCTAAATGGCTCTAAACCACCTCCAGGAACACTGAGACATCAAAATAACAGAATACAAACACGAGGTAAGCCAGTTTTATTTAAATCATTTTCTACACGTTGTATTTAGAGCAGTTTTCCAAGCATTCTCATACATTGTCTTATAAACGGCTAAAATTGTAACGCAATCGCCAACAGCATAATGTCACCTATTAATCGTATCCAATGTTTGGGCCGCCTGTGGTCAATATAGCTAGTCTATTACATGTAATTTAACTCAGGAAAACTTAATAGGACATCATTACTCTTGAAACGTCTGTCAACATCCACGCTGTGTTTACGATTCTTTGGAAAATTTGGGAAGCAGCTACAAGCTTTAGCTTCTTCTTAGTGCATCAAACTTATTTCCTAAGTCAAGCCGTGGTCCTCGATCAGCTAAACTCTCAAGCGTCCTTGAACCATGCTTGACAGTTTCAAAACTCTTTCCACCATTTGTCTCTTTATTTGTACTGCTAAAACCAAACAAAATACATTTGAATGAAACAATTGCGCAAATAAGTGGATTTCATTTGTAGGGTCGCCTGGAGTTGGGGAATGTGAGTAAGAAGCGATAGAGAAAACAGAGGCAATTAACATATATTCTCTAATCTCATTATCGCCATATTTACTACAACTAACCTTTTACTTGTTGCCATGGCTGCTGATAATGAGGGGAAAGCAATTTCACTATCGAGTTCTGGGGTCTTACTCTTGACACCTGGCACTCTTCTACCAGGGGCTCTGTAGGCTGGTGGTCTGTAAGCCCCTACTGGTTTAGGTTCCTCACCGGCCTGAGGACCTACAGTTTGACCAAACAAGGAACAAAACATCAGGTAAGGTGAACTTACAGGCACTGATAAATGATACCGTATATGATATATAAGTGATCTATAGGTGATAAACAAGGGCACACTATCAGCCATTATAGTTCACCAATAAATTTTCTCCGATTCTTATCAGTTTAAATTGATCACGTGATGCGATAGTGTTCATCCATGGAGAGAAACTATCAGCCCAAAGTGCCTGTCCGAGGAAAATACCCGGATGGATAGTACTTGTCCGTGAAAAATTTTCTGTAAACAAGCGAGCTTATAAAAAAATAAACAATTGAAATTGTATTAAGTGGATTTTGTTTATTTTCCTTTTTAAATTTTACATTTGGCTTTCATAGCTTTCATCTAAAAAAGTTGAATATAAATAATTCAATATGATTTTTGAACTGGTGCACAGAAGAAAATTTAGTGGTGAACAATAACGACAATAGAGTGTTTATATCTCGGAACTATCAGTCTGATAGGTGCCCCTTGAAAATTTGAAAACTAGCATATTTGCCCTTGAAGCTTTGTTTCTCAGGCAAATATTTGTTTTAAGAACATCAAATTTCCGCGGGGCAACTATCAGCCGATAGTTCCTCAAAAGAAACACTCTATTGTTTTTAAACTAGTGTGCCGTAGCTGAAACCGTCCACATAATGGCAATGTTTTCTGGTTTTTCTAATGTTTCCAGGAAGATTTAGAAATATTACTGTTATTAATTCTCAACAATACTAAACACAGGAAATTGACCATTATGTAACATTAAAGCCTCAAAATATATCAATGAATTGGTGGCTCAGTTTGCCTTTTTGTGATTACAGATAATACTTGAAAGATGTTTCGTTTCTCTTGTTGATCACTTGATGAATGTGCCTTTTCTTGCACTGTTGCTAATTTTGCACCCAAATTTACTGGGGAAAGACTTTCTGCAGTCTTCTAAGTCAATTTTTCAGGTATTTTATCCTACTGATTTGGAATATACTAAAACATTGTGGCAAGGATTATGAGCAGTAAATAAAGTTGATATGAATTAATGTAAATACCAGTAGTGGCTTGAGACGTTGCAGGAAGTTGCTGCCATGGTCCTACTGTTTTGTCTTTCTTCAGTGATGATTCACCTGTATAACAACATCTTAAATGTCTATCACTAGTAACCCACCCAGCTCTGAGCAGCTCCTGTGTAGATGTATTTTAACAATATTATATTTATCCATACAGCCCATCCTTGTTATCCTAAATAAATACCACTGCATTGTTACATGAAAACTCAAACTTTTAGTATGAAGTTTTGAGTGTGATTGCTTTGATTGAAGTTGTATTGTGAAGTTAAAATGGCAGTGGTATTTTAAGAATGAGGCACACTTTTGTGGCTTCACAGTTGTTTGAACCTTGAATTGGTGATGAAATGTCAGGTTAATGCTGTTCCTATGTTTTTACTCTCATCTATAGGGGGCAAATTTAGTATATAAATTAAAAAAAACATTTAAAATTTTATCATGATGACAATATTTTAGCAGGGTGGGGGACACTTCATCATAGATACATCAAAATTATGCTCTAGGTAAATGAAATCAGGATAAAAGCAGAGAGAGAAAAAGATTTAAAATATTACATTGTATTCATCACGGTGGCAGCATCTTACAACACTGTAAAAGATTTTGTAAAATCCTTGATAATTCAAAAGGGATGAAAAGGCAATATGTATGTGGCATGAATTCACTGTAAACCCCAATACTCTAACATAAATTGAGACGAATCAGGGAAGGCTTTGCCTTATAATTCTAACTTCCACAAATTTGGACAATTTCATTGTTATCACAAGATTTCAAAAATGTGTTGATCAACTTTATCCCAAATTTGAATTAGACAACTGGTCAGTGGACTAGAGCAGTTGTTATATCATGGCAATGGTCATGTGTGCAGTAACAGGGGATATTTTATGGCCGTGCAGGCCTATGAAATTTGTCTGTGAGTGTTGAAAAATATTTCATGAGTGAGTGCAGCCAGCAAGTGAAATATTTTTCAACAGGAGAAGATAAATTTTGTATCTCTAAATGGCCATGTAATGCTCTATTTATTATAATAAGCACCAATGAAATACAGAACCATGTCACTTTCGCTGAGAAAGGCTGGATTTATTATGTAACCATGATCATTTTTACTTGTGAAGATGACAGTCATGTTATTTTCATCTGTGAAGGCATTATGCTTAATTCACATGAAGCCTAACCTTGTATTTCATTGGTGTTCATATAATAAAATTTTATCTTTTGGTTTAATTCACACATTTCGTTACCTTCAATATCTTCATCTTCTTGTTCATTGCCCTCAGATCCTTCGCCTTCAGCATTTTCTCTTTAAAACAAAGTAATTATTACAGTTCTCAGTGAACAACTCAAAAAAGTCTTGTGGAACCAATCCCTGATGAAGAGATTGAAAGGAAATTATCATGTACACCATGAAGCTGAACAAGCACATTTCCACATATACATAAGAAATAAAAAACTACTATAGTTTTTGAGGAAATATTGGTCTACAATCAGTTCATAGACAAGAGGTGATAATAAGTACAATGTAAAATATACCAAAAAAGATACATCACTATGCTTGTTCACAAGAAAATGAAAGTATCATAGTTTGAACCTCCCTTAAGCGGTATCAAAAAATCTACTTCCTCTTCTTGATAATTTTCCCTTTTTGTATCATTCAAATACATTCAGTTTATTATCATTTACAGAAATTTGAAGGAAAATCATGCATTTGCCATACAAACATAAAACAGAGAAGTATGGTTGTAAATTTAACCATACAATACTTACAATTCTACCAATACATACACTGATTACACTACCAACACTGAGTCAGGTATGGGAAGCAGGAGAGCAGGGTACAGGAAGTGGGAGGTTCTAACTGCCCTGCCATTAGAAGATTGTCACAGGTAGCCCTGTAAGTAACTATTACAAGTCACATGACTGATGGTGCAATGACTATCTACACAGTTGAGTTGTCAGAACTGTGTATCTCATAGCCCTGTGATAAAACATTTTTAAACACCATGTTTTACTGATGAATCATGAGGTCATGGTATTCTGATTATTAAATAATTTCTAGTTCTTTCAAAGTATGTTCTGAAAGTTTTGCACAGCTTTTGAAACTTTCTTCCAAATGATTAATCTTTGCCCCCCCCCCCCCCCCCCCCACCCCGTTAGCAAGAGTTAGCTTTAGTATAAACAACTTTTTTTTCATACTTGATTAAATCCCACAGGTCTCATTTGTGCTTTACTGCATAGAAATCATCTAAAAAAAATTAATACTCTGCATGCAATAGTTATTGCTCCCGCTGGGTTTTGGCCCACAGGCCAAAACCTGAGGAGGAGGTTCCCTAGGATTCCCCGGGTGTATATACATACAAGAAATTTCAAAAAAGTAAGAAATGTGTTTGTAGTATGCAAGGCGTTCCCGATGATTTGATGAAACTAGGCATTTACAGTGGTCTCGGGTAATATTTTAGCAAGTGGGCAAGGTGGTATTGAGTACATGTAATTCTTGCAACCACAAGGTCACGTTTCACCATCTTCCAGCAGCATTTCAAGGTTCTTGCAACCATGAGGTCGTGTTTCACCATCTTCTAGCAGCATTTCAAAGTTCTTGCAACCATGAGTTAGCATTTCGCCATCTTTGAGCAGCATTTCAAGGTCTTCCAACCACGAGTTCATGTTTCACCATCTTCGAGCAGCATTTCAAGGTCAAAAATACACTCCAATTACAGTATGGCCTGCGTGACGATTTTAGTGTGATCAAATAAATTCACTTCAAAAGGCTGAGATTCTGATCTAGAACATATTGAAAATGATTTCAAAGGTCCTGAAGATGGATTTCGGGATAAAAACAACTCAGAAGGTATCGTGAGAAATTCTGAAGTACACTAGAAATTCGAGGCCTGTGTGGTTCAGTTGCAACTAAATAGCTAAATACCCTTCCGATTGCCAGTTTTACCTTTGGCATCTTGTTTACTCGGATTGCTTCAACTGAGTTAATGCTTACAATCAATCAAGTTTGATAAAATGAGTCCCAGTGTGAGTCCAAGAATACTTGTATGTAATAACTTACACAATCTGTAATGACTGTATCCTTAGTCCTGAGTAATCCTTTTCAGTTGGCTCCTGAAAGTCAATCCATTCTTCATCATTCTGCAACCACAAAGAAAATACTCTAACTTATGACTTAATGTACATTAGGGACCCACCAACCAGAAACAGTTAACAGCTATTTATAATGATAAATATTCATCAAATATTTTTCAATCGCAAGCAATTGGTCTGAATGTGTCAAGGGACTGAATATGCCCCCGCTAAAACTTGGGAATATCTGAGTGAAATACCTCAATTTTCAATTGGCACAAAAAGTATGCTCGCTCTTCAGAATAATAATATCTGCACACAAATATCCCAGCATATTTTTGCACCAAAAGGAGGCTATTGTTTAAATTATAATTAATAAGTGTAAAATATTTATGTGTACTAGGCAGTCAAAACAACAACAAAGACAAGTCTACAATAGTAGCATGTGTTGCTTATGAAGTACTGTACTATCAATACAGAAATCAAGATCATATAAAATTATTGTCCAATTTATAGAAAACAAAGTTTGCTATCCCATGCAACCATGACCAAATAGCTTTTCAAAAAGGACCTTATCACAATTCAGAATTGGTGGAAAACCTCTCAAGAGTCCTTCATGGTCAAACATGACAGAAGTTCGTTATACCACATTCTCAACTTCAAAAGAAAAGAACTGACATTAAAGTTATTTTGGGAAAACATATTTCCAGGACTAGCACCGAGCAACATTCACAATAAATTTGGGAAATCTTCAGAGCATCTGCAGATCTCTTTGGATATTGTAGGATCAACTTCAAAAATCTTAGCACTTCTCAGATAAAAATCTCACGGCTTTGACTTGATTAAAGACCCTAATAGCTTAATTGTTGTGTAGTATAAAATGTTATCAGGTGTCTCCCCACTTTGTTACCCAAGTCACTTTTTTCAATGTTGCACACTTCTAGAAGGGTGAGCTAGCTAGCTGGCCACTCTGCTTCAATATAAACAGGCAAATATATTTGAGATGCTCTTATCACAAATATCATGTTTATCTTTGTCCTTCTTTGACAGAGACCACAGGTTTCCTTAGCAGTGGTTTTGGATGGAAAATCTCAAACAAAAGTTAACACAAGGACAAATCTCAGATACTGAGGGCTGATTAGAATTTCAGTTTTTAACCCTGCGCAATGGCTTCTGAAGGGCTGCATGGAACTAGCACAGTCTCTCCTTTTGCTGCGTTCAAACACAACACAAAGCCATTCATGGCCACTTTTTTTTGCAACAATGTTACATAAGAACAGTTTTCCCTCTAGAAGTCTTCTCACTTCACCATGATTTCAAGGTAACTTTTTCCCCTATGGTGTAAAATTCCCCATCCCAATTATTCCAACCACAGACACCGAATTCCCATCCCCAGGGCAC
The DNA here is from genome assembly GCF_042242905.1 of Orbicella faveolata. NCBI lineage: Eukaryota > Metazoa > Cnidaria > Anthozoa > Scleractinia > Merulinidae > Orbicella > Orbicella faveolata. Next base: position 17,855,117 of record NW_028301540.1, read on the forward strand.
ATCAACTAATCTAATGGCCGAGGTATGCCTGGGGAGATTTGATTAATACATTACTTCTACTCATAAGCTTATTGGAAACCAGTAAAGTTTATATGAGTTACATAATCCATTTTCCGGTAAGGAAAAAATACAGTAATAAAGTAAGCTTAATTTAAACATGTGTAAGATATGAGACTTGGGAATATTCGACTTGCTACAAAAAGAAAAATTCAACACGTGACACGATCAGTGGAAGAATGACGGCCTACTTTATTTGATCAACCATTGAAACGGTTTATGTTCTTACCGGTTTCGACGGTATCGGTGTCACACCTGAAGTCTTTTTACTTGGTTGGTCTTTAGATCGACTATCAGACTCCTTCTGACTAACTCCTGACCCAACTTGCTTCGTAATAGCATCACTGGTAGTGAATTTGCTTTTCCCTTTAACCTTCTTCCCTTTCGACTTTTTCGCAAAAAAATCCTCTAATGATTTGTCATTGTCAGACATATCTTCTCTACACGAAAAAGACGCAGGCAAAGCGCCGGGAAAAGGGAACTGCAACCGAAATTCCAGAAACTAATATAAATTCTTTTGATTTTCTTCGAACTCTTTGGTGACGCATGTGCTCGAAATACCTCGTTCCATTCCCTCGCGGACACTTCAAACATGGCGGCCGCCAAGCAGGAAACTGTGGGAAAGAAAAGAGGTTGTATTTTTTGTAAAATTGCAGCCAAGGAGCAAGGAACTCCCATAATTTATGAAGATGAGAAGATTTCAGTGTTTTCAGATCATCGCCCAGCTGCAAAGCACCATTATTTAGTGATTCCCAAGGAACATTATGGTAATCCTAAGACACTGACTGAAGATCATGTCCACTTGGTTGAACGTTTGCAAGAAGTTGGAAAGAGTGTGATTGGCGATTCTGAAGGAGCTGACCCTGAAGATGTATTGTATGGCTATCACTGGCCACCATTTAACTCCATACAGCATCTCCATCTTCATGTTATTGCACCCCGTACACAGATGGGTTTCTTTGCTCGGCAAATCTTCAAACCGAATAGCTTTTGGTTTGTTTCTCACGAGTGGCTGTTGGAACATTTGAAGAAAAGTCCATCCACATCTTCCTGATAGAATCTTGCAGAAGTATGTCTCACTTGACTAGACAGGAGTCACCAGCATGCCATGTAACATCCCCAGGGGACCCCTTACAAAAACAACACTTGTGTTCGTCAGAAATTTTGAAAAGAACCCCTAAGAGGTGCCAAGACCCTGTTTTGGCATGATGAGCACCCTGTCCTTTTTGTATGAGTTCTCCCCCCCCCCCCCCCCCCCCCAGCATCCTGGGGTAATATTTCTCCAGACAAACTGAGACTTGGAAAGAACATACACTTGTACTGAGTGCATGGCAGGGTGCTTAATATCAAATATGCTGATCATTTGAAATGAATTGTGGTAGTTTCACCCAAAAGCCAGTTCATCTGACTGTTCATATGAACATTAATGTAGAAAAGATGATTGACTTTTTAGCGTATGGGTTACATAACAACCAGAGTTTGCTGACTTTCCACAACATTAATGACAGCATTTTTAGGATACAAATGTAAGTTTTAGTTTGACCTTGTCTAACACTTCTGAAAACCCTTTATTCTGTCATACTTCGTCTGGTTTGTTTCCTGATGGAGTTTGATCCTGATTGGCTCTTATATTTTAACATGCTCCAAGCTTGTGGTCTGGCTGCAGTTTTATTTACCAGTTCTAGGCTTCTCTCTTCGCTTCTTTACAAACCTGGCAGCCATTAGCGCTGTACAGTGAAACCCTGCCTTATGGTCACCTTGTTATTACGGACACTATTTTTGTGCCGGCGCAACACCCAAACATGTTCTTATAAGAAAACCTGTCAATGCAGCCACCTTGTTAATACGGCCAACAGCCACATCCCACATTCTGAAATCCAAACCCAGATAATCCTTTGTAATCTTACTCTGTTTATACAGCCACTTAAACCAGTTACGTTCATCTTTCCATCGTTGATATTGTATGTAATGATTGAAGATTCAATATTTTAGAAAATTATATCTGTGTTCCAGATGTTTATAAAAGAACAGTTGTTTAGAAGTGCAATTCTGATATATTTGTTTAAGGTTAGATCAGTCATGAAATTTGACCCTATCCTGTTAATACGGTCAAATTTTCATGGCCCTTTGGTGACCGTATTTATGGAGTTCCACTATAATTACTTTTTACCGACTGCCATAGCAGTAGGCGTGGCGGTGGCGGTGGAAGCAGCTGTATCGGTAGCACTAGTGGTAGTCGTTGTGGTAGTAGTGATGGTGGTGGTAGTAATGTGACAGAACTGCACTACATGCAGTTCAAAAAGAACTCCTTGCAGAGGTCTAAAAACGTTTGTGCCTTGTATTCGATTTTTGTTGCATGAAATCTGTACCAGAGCAAAAGCTGTAAAAAAAAGCTCTTTCAGGGGGGTCCTTCTTAACTACCGATTGATCATGAATTTGTTGCTAAGAAAGGTTTCCAACCGTTATATTTTGAAAACCAGACCAAAGGATGAGCTGTTTGCACAGATTAGTTCCATTGAAGACTCCTGCAAGATTTGCAAATCACGGCCATATTTGACCAGCCCCATGACCAGAATAGAAAAACCCTAAAAGTTTATAAAAGCCATCTAAATCCGAAAATTTAACTCAGTGTCAATAGATTAAGAACGTCCAGGTGCTTATGCTACGTATGGGATTTATGAAACTCGGATTGTCATAAAAGTTATGAGGTAATAAACGCCCGTATTAACAGACGTCCTACAGTAGCTTTCCCCTTTTACGTGCCAACAGTAATTCCATACGTACGGTTTAAAAGAAGGCTAAGTTTTTTCTGATTCCTAAGAAAAATCGGAACTCTTCCTCTTTCCTTTCAAGTGTTAAGGATTTAAAATTCTAAACGCGCGTTTTGGACTGGCGAAAGTTACGCACGCGAAATCATATAAATTCACCATTTAGCACTGCAAAACGCTCCAAAATAGTTTTCCTCTAAATATCGTCTCCAGCAATCCCTTAGAAACAGCTCTAAATCTGTAGTTAAGGAGGACCCCCCTTAAAATCGTCTGTACCCGTTCGATACCTGAAGGTCGTATCCTGTCCATTTGACGCCTTTGAACCAGCTTTTTTCGCTACAAAAGTACACAGAGGAAAGGTTAACAAAGACTGCCAGAGATAAAGATAAGGTCGAAGTTCGATCGACCAAACAAAGCTAACTTTGTTCAAGGAATTGTCACTATATAAACTCCATAACCATTGTCCGCGCTCTTCCAGAGCCGCCGGCCTTTGAAGTCTTTGAAGACGTGTTGTGCACGGTCTTGTGCTGCAGGAGCCGCGGAGGGGGAGGGGTTGATCGGGCTATAGCGCTACCACTTTTGTTGCTGGGATCTTTGTAGGGCTCCAGTTGACATGAATAAATACGAAACACTAACCTTAATGTTTGTTTGTATTGGCCAGATTTTTTAACTCTGTGCTGATATGCGAAGTTGACGCCCCGTGTGCCTTGCAAACTTCTCAAACAGGGTGCGTGCAGTTGAAGTGGGGCGCAATCGGTTCCTGTACCTGTAGTGGTATTTCATTTAATTTGACAATGCCTATTTTCTGCAGTGGAAATTTGCTTAGGAGTAAACGGCGAAAGTCCTTCGATGTAGTGAAAGAAGAACGGAGTCTATTAAAATGATAAAAGAAAAGTCTAGTCCGTTATTATTCCATCAAGACTTTCCCGGTTTTTCTCCGCCGGCGTAAAAATGTTTTGATCTGTTTTGTGACTGAATAAAAAAACAACTTGGACTTCTCCCGGCCTAAATTCTTTTAAATAGCCTGGTTTATTTACAACTATGACTGTCAGAAAATTTTCCCCTCATAAGGATTTTATCATCCGCAGTTTTCCATCTGCATTTTTGCATCCGCTATCCGCCGCCATCCAGTCCTCGTTTTCCAGAGACCCCTCTCATAACGTGACAAAACTTTTGTCTGTAACTGATTACATATTTGAGTGAGTTATAAAGTGTTTGAAAGAATATAAAGCCTAAAGCGTAAGTGTCAGGTTGACGTGATGAACTTGTTGATTTAAATTGGACTTTTCCCAATTTATATGCATAGCCTCCTTAAGTTTAAGTTGAAATTTAGTAGGGGCGGAATCAAGGATTTCGAAACAATCCGCAGAGCAAGATTGACGACAACGTTCTAAGCTTTGCAAGTGTTTGAAGACGTGTGAGGACTTGTCTGAAGAGAGATGTTCACAGACGCGTGTGGAAAAATGACGACCAGTTTCGCCGATATAGCAAGCATTACAGCAAGCACAAGTAAATTTGTAAATCACGCGTGAACGAAGTTCTTTAAGGACGGAATCATTCACTGAGAAAGGATTTCTTAATTTAACGTGGTAAACACTAATTTGATGTCAAGATCATTACAATAACGATTGTTAAGGCGGCGTATTTTGCTTTGAGCTACAGTAGAAAAACGGCCTAAATAAGGTAACTTACAAAAGTATCGTTTACCCTGTGAAGTAGTATTGGAGGAAGGAGGTGTTTGAGTGGAGCCATAACGATCAATGGTTGTGTTCAAATGTCGGTAGATATTGACATTTAACTCTTGGACGCCTTGTGTGCCTATGTTTAACTGACGTCATCATTTCACCGGAAGATTAAGTCGACATGTCCACCCGAGGCCGCCAATTTTTTCCTTACCGATGCGCGCTCATGTAGACCGGAACTAACCTATTTCACGGGAAAAGAAGCCTAAAAATAGACCGGTCCGTAAAAATGCCGTGACATAGGCTTAGTATGGGAGCTGCATGCTCCTAGTGATGGGCACCTGTCCTATACGAATAAACTCTGCCAAGATCGGTTATCTCGCACACCGTATTTGAAGTGGCCGCCACTTCTAGTACGATTTAGTGTAATATCACGAATGTCGTTCTCTTATTGGCTGTACTGTTCTATGGCATGAGATAGAGCTAATTCCATCATATTTCACCGCGAAATCGAGCGTCTGATTGTTGCCTTATGGTATTTTACAAATAGACTAATGTTATTGTACAAAAAGAACCTGAGGCTAATTATGAATAATCCACTCGGTACCCACCTATACCTATATCTCTCCATGCCATAAGGCGTATAACCATTGTGGCTCCTGGAATAACCCAAGGCTTAATTTGAGACTCTCTTTCCACCTATTTCGACTTGCTGCTTGAGCTAGGCTGGAGCCGTCACAGTCGCCCATGGCTGCCACCCAACTGCACATGTGTTGGGTGGCAGCCAACTAACTTCCTCAGTAACTCTCCTCCACTTGGTTTGGGTCGACCTGGTCTTCTCCTCCCCCCCCCACTGGCCAGCCTCCACTAGCTCCAATGCTGTAACGCAGTGTTCTTCTCTGACGTTCCTCATTGTATGTCCAATCCATGACTGGCTCTGTTCGCTCCTGTGATCTCCTGATGGTTTGGGGCCACGTTATTCTTAGTGTGCGCTTCATACATTTATATTGGAAAGCATCTAGTTTCTTTGCTTCTGTTAAGATTCAGTCGGTGCATATATAGAATCCATCCATAGCGGGAATCACAGTGATTAAAGAGGGCCACTTTGCTGTAAAAGTAGTTCTAAATTCCACAAAACATGAGGTGGTTGCTCTATGAAATTCAATTTCTTTTTTTTTTTTGTATGCTCGGTGTAATTAGGTCTTTCTTTTTGTTTTTGTGACTTTTCATATTGTTAATTGTTTTGGAATTAAATCGAAACCTGTTGTTTTACACTGAAGTTGGTATGAAGACATGATTGATCATCGCAGTTATAAGTTGTGAAATTAAGCCTGAAAAAAATTCAGTCTTTAACGTTAAGGCCTGAATTTCTTTTCAGGCTTTAATTTCACAACTGCTTTAGCTGTGTGTATAACTGCAATGATCAATCATTTCTTCATCTCTTTCTCCGCAGTTCAAATATATGATATTTCATATATTCACTTGTACTGAAGTTGGTGTTAATTAGGTGGCTGAAACAAATTTAGCCGAGCGTAATGTTTTTCATTTAAGTTATAAGCATTAGAAGCTTTTACTGGAGTTCATAATTTCTATAAAGAGGAAGATTGCTCATTCCAAATCACGGCTAAAAACTGGCGCATGCTACATCATTCAAGAAACTACTGATCTGAGGTGAGGCCATAGATAATTGTATAACGTTTTGCACCGTCCCGTCAGATCATTGCATAAAGCCGCATTTCTCGGCGTGCTGAACCGGCGTATCTCTAATTCTAGGAACCATATCCCGAGACCAGGTTGCGACAGGCAACTCGTAAAAAGGTATTACAAAGTATAAACAGCTTGTTTAATGTTAGAATTTATTAGCTGAAAAATAGTAAGTCTCAGGTCGAATTTAGTTTTCCGTCTTAGGCAAAGATAACAGTCTCAGGGTTAACCTAGTGAGTTAAAACTTATCTTGAAACCTATCTTGAAAGCGTCGATAGATTCTCCGTAAGTCAATGTCCTCTTCACCTACAAACACATGACATAGTGCTATCGGTTTCAGGGCATCCAGCACAACGAAAAAGAAAACACTTTTGCTCAAAGAACTAAGGTCCAGACCAAAATGACAGACATCTTTTAACGCGTACTTCATATGGATAGCAGGCTTTTGCTCCAGAGATTCAACGCTGACAAATCGCTGGTCGAATACAATTTTAACTTCACGCATGCACTGTAGATGGATAGACTTAAACGTGGAAATAACTTTACGAACAAAACGCAATCGAACGTCAGGAACTTCTAAGCAGGTTGTGAAGATACCGATGAAGTTAAAATGCTCACTTTGTTCATAGTAATCATTAAAAGAGTTCCGTCGGCTAAACATGACTTGAATGGATTTTCGCTTTGCATACTTCTTTCGCCTTTCTTGAACTTCTTTGTCGTGTAAACTCTCAAGTACTCTGGTTACCCGAGAAAGAGACATCCAATAAGTTTACTCAGTTTAACTCCCCTAACTTGAGTTCACCACTTGCTGCACACTCGTACTCTGAAAACAAATCAATTAAGGTTAAATTTTTAATTAAGCAAACGTCATAAACAGTGCGTAAATCGATTTAATTAAAAGCTGGCGTAGCTAGTTGATAATTAAATTTTCGAGGTGTTATTCTCTGAGTTATTTCCGCAGTGCAAGCCCCGGGCTGGACACATGTTGCATTGAATGAACTCGAGCGTCTTGGAGAAAATAGAGGGTCTGGCTGAAGAAGAAACGCTAATCTATCTCAAACAGCCATCTCAAGGGCCACGGGTCAATAGCCCATGAGGCGAAGCCCGGCTACAGGTCTGATTGTTAATTAGTGTGCAGTGGCTGGAGGTCGTCCAGTCGTCTACGAAATGACG